>NC_052327.1:56092651-56100151 GCF_016432855.1 Salvelinus namaycush | reverse complement strand
ACTGGACATTACAGGACATTACAGGACATTACTGGACATTACAGGACATTACTGGACATTACTGGACATTTCAGGACATTACAGGACATTACTGGACATTACAGGACATTACTGGACATTACTGGACATTACTGGACATTACTGGACATTACAGGACATTACTGGACATTACAGGACATTACTGGACATTACAGGACATTACTGGACATTACAGGACATTACTGGACATTACTGGACATTACAGGACATTACTGGACATTACTGGACATTACAGGACATTACTGGACATTACTGGACATTACTGGACATTACAGGACATTACTGGACATTACTGGACATTACAGGACATTACTGGACATTACAGGACATTACAGGACATTACTGGACATTACAGGACATTACTGGACATTACTGGACATTACTGGACATTACAGGACATTACTGGACATTACAGGACATTACAGGACATTACTGGACATTACTGGACATTACAGGACATTACTGGACATTACTGGACATTACTGGACATTACAGGACATTACTGGACATTACAGGACATTACTGGACATTACAGGGCATTACAGGACATTACTGGACATTACTGGACATTACTGGACATTACTGGACATTACAGGACATTACTGGACATTACAGGACATTACTGGACATTACTGGACATTACAGGACATTACAGGACATTACTGGACATTACAGGACATTACTGGACATTACTGGACATTACAGGACATTACAGGACATTACTGGACATTACAGGACATTACTGGACATTACTGGACATTACTGGACATTACTGGACATTACAGGACATTACTGGACATTACAGGACATTACTGGACATTACAGGACATTACTGGACATTACAGGACATTACTGGACATTACTGGACATTACAGGACATTACTGGACATTACTGGACATTACAGGACATTACTGGACATTACTGGACATTACTGGACATTACAGGACATTACTGGACATTACTGGACATTACAGGACATTACTGGACATTACAGGACATTACAGGACATTACTGGACATTACAGGACATTACTGGACATTACTGGACATTACTGGACATTACAGGACATTACTGGACATTACAGGACATTACAGGACATTACTGGACATTACTGGACATTACAGGACATTACTGGACATTACTGGACATTACTGGACATTACAGGACATTACTGGACATTACAGGACATTACTGGACATTACTGGACATTACAGGACATTACTGGACATTACTGGACATTACTGGACATTACTGGACATTACTGGACATTACTGGACATTACAGGACATTACTGGACATTACTGGACATTACTGGACATTACAGGACATTACTGGACATTACTGGACATTACAGGACATTACTGGACATTACAGGACATTACAGGACATTACTGGACATTACAGGACATTACTGGACATTACTGGACATTACTGGACATTACAGGACATTACAGGACATTACAGGACATTACAGGACATTACTGGACATTACTGGACATTACAGGACATTACTGGACATTACTGGACATTACTGGACATTACAGGACATTACTGGACATTACAGGACATTACAGGACATTACTGGACATTACTGGACATTACTGGACATTACAGGACATTACTGGACATTACAGGACATTACTGGACATTACTGGACATTACAGGACATTACTGGAAATTACAGGACATTACTGGACATTACAGGACATTACTGGACATTACAGGACATTACTGGACATTACAGGACATTACTGGACATTACTGGACATTACAGGACATTACTGGAAATTACAGGACATTACTGGACATTACAGGACATTACTGGACATTACAGGACATTACTGGACATTACAGGACATTACTGGACATTACTGGACATTACAGGACATTACTGGACATTACTGGACATTACAGGACATTACAGGACATTACTGGACATTACAGGACATTACAGGACATTACTGGACATTACTGGACATTACTGGACATTACAGGACATTACTGGACATTACAGAACATTACAGGACATTACTGGACATTACTGGACATTACAGGACATTACTGGACATTACTGGACATTACTGGACATTACAGGACATTACAGGACATTACTGGACATTACAGGACATTACTGGACATTACTGGACATTACTGGACATTACTGGACATTACTGGACATTACTGGACATTACAGGACATTACTGGACATTACAGGACATTACTGGACATTACAGGACATTACTGGACATTACTGGACATTACTGGACATTACAGGACATTACTGGACATTACTGGACATTACTGGACATTACTGGACATTACTGGACATTACAGGACATTACTGGACATTACTGGACATTACAGGACATTACTGGACATTACTGGCCATTACTGGAGAGCCCATGACGTCATCAGAATGAAATAGTGCAAAGGGACTAGGCATGCGTCGCAAATGGCACCCTATTCCGTATATAGCGTACTACTGTTGATCAGGGCTGTATATTTGGGATAGAGTGTCATTTGGGATGCAGAAAGTACTGTAAGAAGTAATCAGACATTCTCCAATGATCCCTTTCCTTTTAAAGGTCAGCTACCCCTTAGAACCAACTTATCTGGTTTTAAACGGCCTATGTGGCATTGATACCCAGCTAGCAATGAGGAATCGGCCCAGAAGCGGCCCTCTTCCGGGAGGCCGGAATCGGCCCGGAATCAGGTGTTGGACTCGACCCGGAATCAAAATTAACGACTGCCCAGAATCGGCAGTACATCGGGCCGTTTCCTTCTACCGGAATTCAGCCGACTTTGCCAGCATCCCCCCAGAAGCGGCCCGATCCAAACTTTTATAAATGTATACAAAATTAACCGATTTAGTAATTTTAAATATTACTATTATACATTTTATACATACATTCCGGAGGCTCCATCCACAAAGTTTTGAATGCCTATCAATTGCTTTGCACAAAGTATCAAAATACTAAAATACTACACAGTACTCTTAAATAATTTCATTTAAATGTTAATTGTATTTTTTCTGATCACAGAAACAATGTAGAAAATATGGGAAAAATAAATTATTAAATGTTAATTATATAAAGCAGCCCTTGTAATCATCTGCCAGAGAGTAGCCCCAATCGGGCCCAAGCCTCAAGTAATACATTTGTGCCAGATAACTCACACCTGACTCTCGGCCGAGTGCCCCAGCTCTCAGCTGGAATCGGCCCAGATCCACTAAGCTAGCTGGGTATGAGGCAGAAACATTGATTATAGTGTCAAAATTGACTACAAAGTGTAAATAGGATAATTTTGCTCATAAAGTCAGTCTTGTCCAAAACTACGTTCTGTAAGTGAGTTTGTCACGACATACAGGAGGGGTGGGTATGGATTAGGATTATGTGACAAATAAAATTTGATTGGATTAGGATCATGCCCACTTGCCCAGAGACTTGATAAGTTGATTGAGAGTCCCATAGGGCAGCGCACAATTTTCCCAGAGTCCTCTGGGTTTGGCCGTCATTGTAAATATCAATTTGTTCTTAACTGACTTGCCTAGTTAAATAAAAAATGTAATTAAATTGTGGCCTGGCTGCTCAATGTGACTGCTAGCCAAATAGCAAAACATTTTTTTTTTGGGGGGGGGGGGGGGGGGGGCGCTGATAAACAGAATTTAGCTCGTGCTTTATTTACGATAGTTTAGCTTTCAGATGATGAAGTTGTAGACAGGTTATAGTTCTCAGAAATCAGTCCTGAGCACAGCCAGACTTTCCCGACTCCATAGACTGAATGCAGTGCACTGACTAGTTTTTCAGGCACATTTTTTTTTAAATTGAGAAATATTGCACCAAACACCTTTAGCTAGATGCAAAATTACCCAACGAAGATCTCAGCAAAAAACGTCTAAATGAATGACAGATTTCTTGATTTATCTTAGATGAATTCTGACTATTTTAATGAAGTGACTATTTTATATACACACACACAACATACATAATGTACATCCTATATGTTATTCAAACAAAAGAACCAATTTAAAATGTTATTATATGAAATACAATGTGCTTGTAAAGAAAGTCTTGATGTATGTTGTGTTTGTTGTTTTACTGAGGGGGGGGCTGGGGGCCTTACTGAGGGGGGGCTGGGGGCCTTACTGAGGGGGGGCAGGGGGCTCTATCATGTATGCAGCTACCTTGTGTGTTTGTTCTACTGATGCTATTGATGATGAACCCTGCTTGATGACTAAGAATCTGATGCTATTGATGATCATCACGATGCCCTGTCTTGCTGATGGGTGTAATTAGTGTGGTGTTAGAGCGCAACACTAATAGAGGATAGCTGACTGTGGCTTATGAAGTCCTATGGCTTATGAAGTCCTATGGCTTATGAAGTCCTATGGCTTATGAAGTCCTATGAAGTCCTATGGCTTATGAAGTCCTATGGCTTATGAAGTCCTATGGCTTATGAAGTCCTATGACTTATGAAGTCCTATGAAGTCCTATGGCTTATGAAGTCCTATGGCTTATGAAGTCCTATGACTTATGAAGTCCTATGAAGTCCTATGGCTTATGAAGTCCTATGGCTTATGCAGTCCTATGGCTTATGAAGTCCTATGAAGTCCTATGGCTTATGAAGTCCTATGGCTTATGCAGTCCTATGGCTTATGAAGTCCTATGGCTTATGAAGTCCTATGGCTTATGACGTCATATGAAGTCCTATGGCTTATGAAGTCCTATGGCTTATGAGTCCTATGGCTTATGAAGTCCTATGGCTTATGAAGTCCTATGGCTTATGAAGTCCTATGGCTTATGAAGTCCTATGGCTTATGCAGTCCTATGGCTTATGAAGTCCTATGGCTTATGAAGTCCTATGGCTTATGACGTCCTATGAAGTCCTATGGCTTATGAAGTCCTATGGCTTATGAAGTCCTATAGCTTATGACGTCCTATGGCTTATGAAGTCCTGTGGCTTATGACGTCCTATGGCTTATGAAGTCCTGTGGCTTATGACGTCCTATGGCTTATGAAGTCCTATGGCTTATGAAGTCCTGTGGCTTATGAAGTCCTGTGGCTTATGAAGTCCTGTGGCTTATGAAGTCCTGTGGCTTATGAAGTCCTGTGGCTTATGAGGGGCTATGGTTTATGAGGTCCTATGGCTTATGAAGTCATGTGGCTTATGAAGTCCTATGGCTTATGAAGTCCTATGGCTTATGAAGTTGAAGTCCTATGGCTTATGAAGTCCTATGGCTTATGAAGTCCTATGGCTTATGACGTCCTATGACTTATAAGGGACTATGTGAAGTTGCCCCATGACAGAGGGAAATGAAATGCCCAACCCTAAATTTGTAAAACAACAAAAACTGTAAAAAAATTATTATACTTATAAATGTCTTGTCTTTAAAAAAAAAAAATGATGACTACGCCAACTCTAATCCAGTCTGTGTTTTAACTGGTATCTAAAAGCACAACGCCATTGTTCTATTGGAGCTGGGTCCAACAGTGACCTAAAAAATCTCTTATTGCCATCAATGCCTAATGTATGCAAAACCTCAAGCTGGCATTCAGTTTGTCAAGTTGGGGGATTCAACCCGTGGCTCTTAGTTAAAGGGAACACAGGACAGAATCCCCAAATCTACAGGGAGAATCGTAAAAAAGTATAGCAGACTGCCAACATATTCAACCAATATACTGTAGCAGACTGCCAACATATTCTCCAATATACTGTAGCAGACTGCCAACATATTCTCCAATATACTGTAGCAGACTGCCAACATATTCTCCAATATACTGTAGCAGACTGCCAACATATTCTCCAATATACTGTAGCAGACTGCCAACATATTTCCCAATATACTGTAGCAGACTGCCAACATATTTCCCAATATACTGTAGCAGACTGCCAACATATTTCCCAATATACTGTAGCAGACTGCCAACATATTCAACCAATATACTGTAGCAGACTGCCAACATATTCTCCAATATACTGTAGTAGACTGCCAACATATTCTCCAATATACTGTAGCAGACTGCCAACATATTCAACCAATATACTGTAGCAGACTGCCAACATATTCAACCAATATACTGTAGCAGACTGCCAACATATTCAACCAATATACTGTAGCAGACTGCCAACATATTCTCCAATATACTGTAGCAGACTGCCAACACTATTCATCCAACTTATACTGTAGCAGACTGCCAAACATTATTCTCCAAATATACTGTAGCAGACTGCCAACATATTTCACCAATATACTGTAGCAGACTGCCAACAATATCACCAATATACTGTAGCAGACTGCCAACATATTCTCCAATATACTTAGTAGACTGCCAACATATTCTCAAACATACTGTAGCAGACCTGCCAAACATCATTGCCTCCAATTATACTGTAGCTAGACTGCCAATATATTCTCCAATATACTGTAGCAGACTGCCAACATATTCTCCATATACTGTAACAGACTGTCAACATATTTCTCCAATTACTACTGTAGCAGACTGCCAACATATTCTCACCAATATACTGTAGCAGACTGCCAAACATATTCTCCATATGACTGTAGCGTAGCCTGTCCAATCATATTCTACCAATATACTGTAGCAGATGTGACACAACATATTTCCCCCAATATACTGTAGTAGGACTGCAACATATTTCAATCCAATATACTGTAGCTAGGACTGCCACACGATATTCTCCAATTATACTGTAGAAGACCTGCCAACATATTCTCCAATATACTGTAGCAGACTGCCAACATATTCAACCAATATACTGTAGCACGGACTGCCAACCCATATTCTCCAAATATACTGTAGGCAGGGACTGCCAATATATTCTCCAATATACTGGTAGCAGACTGCCAACCTATCTCCAATAACTGTAGTAGAATGAACATATCTCCAATACTGTACGGACTGCCAACATATTTCACCAATATACATATTCTCCAATATACTGTAGCAGACTGCCAACATATTCTCCAATATACTGTAACAGACTGCCAACATATTCTCCAATATACTGTAGCAGACTGCCAACATATTCAACCAATATACTGTAGCAGACTGCCAACATATTCTCCAATATACTGTAGCAGACTGCCAATATATTCTCCAATATACTGTAGCAGACTGCCAACATATTCAACCAATATACTGTAGTAGACTGCCAACATATTCAACCAATATACTGTAGCAGACTGCCAACATATTTCCCAATATACTGTAGCAGACTGCCAACATATTCTCCAATATACTGTAGCAGACTGCCAACATATTCAACCAATATACTGTAGCAGACTGCCAACATATTCTCCAATATACTGTAGTAGACTGCCAACATATTCTCCAATATACTGTAGCAGACTGCCAACATATTCTCCAATATACTGTAGTAGACTGCCAACATATTCTCCAATATACTGTAGCAGACTGCCAACATATTTCCCAATATAC
>NC_052327.1:55931950-56092551 GCF_016432855.1 Salvelinus namaycush | reverse complement strand
TGTCTGTGTTTGTGTAGTGTGTGGTGTGTGTTTGTGTGTGTTTGTGTACAGTAGTGTTGTGTACATAGTGTGTGTGTTTACAGTGTGTGTGTGTGTGTGTGTGTGTGATGTGTGTGTGTGTGTGTGTGTGTGTGTGTGTGGTGTGTGTGGTGTGTGTGTGTGTGGTGTGTGTGTGTGTGTGTGTGTGTTGCGAGTGATGCAGTCTTGTGTGATTGAAGCTGAGGGGTTCTTGATACTCAGTGAGTTAATGCAACACACACACACACACACACACACTGTTACAACACACACACTGTGCACACTGTGCACACACTGTACACACACTGTACACAAACATACTGTACACACACACTGTACACACACAAAATACTGACACACAAAAAAACATACTGCACACACACACACACACACCCAAACACAACCCCCCTGCCAGATGTTATATTCATTCCATTAGTCTGCCTGACCGGCTGGTGGTAGACATGTCTCTGTGAGTACTAGGTCGGTTCAAATACTATCTGAAATCTTTCAAAGACAGTTGAGCATTTGCTTTAGCCTGTCTAGAGTGCCATAGATGGGAGGGTTTGCATTTTGTGGACTATTCTATTAGTTCCTTTAAACATACTCAATCATGCATAGAGAAAGAGTAGTTAGGTGGTCAGTAGGGTTTACTGGGAGAGAGCAGGCTGGCAGGTAACAGGTTGGCTACAGTGAGATATACCGGGAGAGGCAGGCTGGGCAGGTAACAGGTTGATACGTAGAGATATACCTGGAAGAGAGCGGCTGGGCAGTAACAGGTGGTACAGTAGAGATATACTGGGAGAGAGCAGGCTGGGCAGGTAACAGGTTGACTAGAGTAAGATATACTGGGAGAGAGCAGGCTGGGCAGGAACAGGTTGGCTACAGTAGAGATATCACTGGGCGAGAGCAGCTGGGCAGTAACAGGTTGCTACAGTAGAGATATACCTGGGAGAGAGCAGGTGGGCAGGTAACAGGTTGACTACAGTAGAGATATACTGGGAGAGAGCAGGCTGGGCAGGTAACAAGGTTGACTGAGTAGAGATTACCCTGGGAGAGAGCAGGCTGGGCATGTAACAGTTGAATACAGTAGAGATATACCTGGGAGAGTGAGGTGGGCAGGTAACAGGGACTACAGTAGAGATATACCTGGGAGAGTGCAGGCTGGGCAGGTAACAGGTTGACTACAGTAGAGATATACCTGGGAGAGTGGACAGGCTGGGCAGGTAACAGGTTGACTACAGTAGAGATATACCTGGGAGAGAGCGGCTGGGCAGTAACAGGTTGACTACAGTAGAGATATACCTGGGAGAGAGCAGGCTGGGCAGGTAACAGGTTGACTACAGTAGAGATATACCTGGAGAGAGGCAGGCTGGGCAGGTAACAGGTTGACTACAGTAGAGATATACCTGGGAGAGAGCAGGCTGGGCAGGTAACAGGTGACTACAGTAGAGATATACTGGAGAGAGCAGGCTGGGCAGGTAACGTTTGACTACAGTAGAGAATTACCTGGGAGAGAGCAGGCTGGGCAGGTAACAGTTTGACTACAGTAGAATATACCTGGAGAGAGCAGGCTGGGCAGGGTAACAGTTTGACTACAGTAGAGATATACCTGGGAGAGAGCAGGCTGGGCAGGTAACAGGTTGGCTACAGTAGAGATATACCTGGGAGAGAGCAGGCTGGGAGGTAACAGGTTGGCTACAGTAGAGAATACCTGGGAGAGAGCAGGCTGGGCAGGTAACAGTTTGACTACAGTAGAGATATACCTGGGAGAGAGCAGGCTGGGCAGGTAACAGGTTGACTACAGTAGTGATATACCTTGGAGAGAGCAGGCTGGGCAGGTAACAGTTGACTACAGTAGAGTATACCTGGGAGAGAGCAGGCTGGGCAGGTAACAGGTTGGCTAGAGTAGAGATATACCTGGGAGAGAGCAGGCTGGGCAGGTAACAGGTTGACTACAGTAGAGATATACCTGGAGAGAGAGCAGGCTGGGAGGTAACAGGTGACTCAGTAGAGATATACCTGGGAGAGAGCAGGCTGGCAGTAACAGGTGGCTAGAGTAGAGATATACCTGGGAGAGAGCAGGCTGGGCAGGTACAGTTGAATACAGTAGGATATACCTGGAGAGAGCAGGCTGGGCAGGTAACAGGTTGACTACAGTAGAGATATACCTGGGAGAGAGCAGGCGGCAGGTAACAGTGACTACAGTAGAGAATACCTGGAGAGAGCAGGTGGGACGGTAACAGGTGACTACAGTAGAGATATACCTGGGAGAGAACAGGCTGGGCAGGTAACAGTTGGCTACAGTGAAGATATACCTGGAGAGAGCAGGCTGGGCAGGTAACAGGTTGACTACAGTAGAGATATACCTGGGAGAGAGCAGGCTGGGCAGGTAACAGGTTGACTAGAGTAGAGATATACCTGGGAGAGAGTAGGCTGGGCAGGTAACAGGTTGACTACAGTAGAGATATACCTGGGGAGAGAGAGGCTGGGCAGGTAACAGGTTGACTACAGTAGAGATATACCTGGAGAGAGCAGCTGGGCAGGTAACAGGTTGGCTACAGTAGAGATATACCTGGGAGAGAGCAGGCTGGGCAGGTAACAGGTTGGCTACAGTAGAGATATACCTGGGAGAGAGAGGCTGGCAGGTAACAGTTGACTACAGTAGAGATATACCTGGAGAGAGCAGGCTGGGCAGGTAACAGTTGACTACAGTAGGAATACCTGGAGAGAGCAGGCTGGCAGGTAACAGTTTGACTACAGTAGAGATATACCTGGGAGAGAGCAGGCTGGGCAGGTAACAGGTTGGTACAGTAGAGATATACCTGGGAGAGAGCAGGGTGGGCAGGTAACAGGTTGGCTACAGTAGAGATATACCTGGGAGAGAGCAGGCTGGGCAGGTAACAGGTTGACTACAGTAGAGATATACCTGGGAGAGAGCAGGCTGGGCAGGTAACAGGTTGGCTAGAGTAGAGATTTACCTGGGAGAGAGCAGGCTGGGCAGGTAACAGGTTGGCTAGAGTAGAGATAACCTGGGAGAGAGCAGGCTGGGCAGGAACAGTTGACTACAGTAGAGATATACCTGGGAGAGAGCAGGCTGGGCAGGTAACAGGTTGGCTACAGTAGAGATATACCTGGGAGAGAGCAGGCTGGGCAGGTAACAGTTGACTACAGTAGAGATATACCTGGGAGAGAGCAGGCTGGGCAGGTAACAGTTGCTGATAGAGTAGAGATATACCTGGGAGAGAGCAGGTGCTGGCAGGTAACAGGTTGGCTAGAGTAGAGATATACCTGATGAGGCAGGCTGGGCAGGTAACAGTTGACTACAGTAGAGATATACCGGGGAGAGCAGGCTGGGCAGGGAACGGTTGACTACAGTAGAGATATACCTGGAGAGAGCAGGCTGGGCAGGTAACAGTTGACTACAGTAGAGATATACCTGGAGAGAGCAGCTGGGCAGGTAACAGTTTGACTACAGTAGAGATATACCTGGGAGAGAGCAGCTGGGCAGGTAACAAGTTTGACTACAGTAGAGATATACGGGAGAGAGCAGGCTGGCAGGTAACAGTTTGGACTACAGTAGAGATATACCTGGGAGAGCAGGCTGGGCAGGTAACAGTTTGACTACAGTAGAGATATACCTGGGAGAGAGCAGGCTGGCAGGTAACAGGGTACAGTACGAGAGTATACCTGGGAGAGAGCAGGCTGGGCAGGTAACAGGTTTGCTACATAGAGATATACCTGGAGAGAGCAGGCTGGGCAGGAACAGGTTGGCTACAGTAGAGATATACCTGGAGAGAGCAGGCTGGGCAGGTAACAGTTTGCTACAGTAGAGATATACCTGGGAGAGAGCAGGCTGGGCAGGTAACAGTTGGCTACAGTAGAGATATACCTGGGAGAAGCAGGCTGGGCAGGTAACAGTTTGACTACAGTAGAGATATACCTGGGAGAGAGCAGGCTGGGCAGGTAACAGGTTGGTCTACAGTAGAGATATACCTGGGAGAGAGCAGGCTGGGCAGGTACACAGGTTGGCTACAGTAGAGATATACCTGGGAGAGAGCAGGCTGGGCAGGAACAGGTTGGCTACAGTAGAGATATACCTGGGGAGAGAGCAGGTGGGCAGGTAACAGTTTGACTACAGTGAGAGATATACCTGGGAGAGAGCAGGCTGGGCAGGTAACAGTTGGCTACAGTAGAGATATACCTGGGAGAGAGGAGGTGGGCAGGTAACAGTTTGACTACAGTAGAGATATACCTGGAGAGAGCAGGCTGGGCAGGTAACAGGTGGACTACAGTAGAGATATACCTGGGAGAGAGAGGCTGGGCAGGTAACAGTTTGACTACAGTAGAGATATACCTGGGAGAGAGCAGCTGGGCAGGTAACAGTTTGGCTACAGTAGAGATATACCTGGGAGAGCAGCAGCTGGGCAGGTAACAGTTGACTACAGTAGAGATATACCTGGGACGAGAGCAGGCTGGGCAGGTAACAGGTTGACTACAGTAGAGATATACCTGGGAGAGAGCAGGCTGGGCAGGTAACAGTTTGCTACAGTAGAGATATACCTGGGAGAGGCAGGCTGGGCAGGTAACAGTTTGACATCAGTAGAGATATACCTGGGAGAGAGCAGGCTGGGCAGGTAACAGTTGACTACAGTAGAGATATACCTGGGAGAGAGCAGGTGGCAGGTAACAGGTTGACTCAGTAGAGATATAACCTGGGAGAGAGCAGTGGGCAGGTAACAGGTTGACTACGTAGAGATATACCTGGAGAGAGCAGGCTGGGCAGGTAACAGGTTGAATACAGTAGAGATATACCTGGGAGAGAGCAGGCTGGGCAGGTAACAGGTTGTACAGTAGAGATATACCTGGGAGAGAGCAGGCTGGGCAGGGTAACAGGTTGGCTAGAGTAGAGATATACTGGGAGAGAGAGGCTGGGCAGGTAACAGGTTGGCTAGAGTAGAGATTACCTGGAGAGAGCAGGCTGGGCAGGGAACAGGTTGACTACAGTAGAGATATACCGGGAGAGAGCAGGCTGGGCAGGTAACAGGTGTTGCTAGAGTAGAGATATACCTGGGAGAGAGCCGGCTTGGCAGGTAACAGGTTGGCTAGAGTAGAGATATACCTGGGAGAGAGCAGGCTGGGCAGGTAAAAGGTTGCTAGATAGAGATATACCTGGGAGAGAGCAGGCTGGGCAGGTAACAGGTTGACTACAGTAGAGATATACCTGTGAGAGAGCAGGCTGGGCAGGTAATAGGTTGACTACAGTAGAGATATACCTGGGAGAGAGCAGGCTGGCAGGTAACAGGTTGACTACAGTAGAGATATACTGGGAGAGAGCAGGCTGGCAGGTAACAGGTTGAATACAGTAGAGATATACCTGGGAGAGAGCAGGCTGGCAGGTAACAGTTGAATACGTAGAGATATACTGGAGAGAGGCAGGCTGGGCAGGTAACAGGTTGATACAGTAGAGAATATACTGGAGAGAGCAGGTGGGCAGGTAACAGGTGATACAGTAGAGATATACCTGGAGAGACAGGCTGGGCAGGTAACAGGTTGGCTAGAGTAGAGATTACCTGGGAGAGAGCAGGCTGGGCAGGTAACAGGTTGACTACAGTAGAAGATATACCTGGGAAGAGCAGGCTGGGCAGGTAACAGGTTGACTACAGTAGAGATATACTGGGAGAGAGCAGGCTGGGCAGGTAACAGGTTGGCTAGAGTAGAGATATACCTGGGAGAGAGCAGGTGGGCAGGTAACAGTTTGAATACAGTAGAGATATCACTGGGAGAGAGCAGGCGGGCAGGTAACAGGTTGACTACAGTAGAGATATACCTGGAGAGGAGAGGCAGCTGGGCAGGTAACAGGTTGACTACAGTAGAGATATACCTGGAGAGAGCAGGCTGGGCAGGTAACAGGGTGACTACAGTAGAGATATACCTGGGAGAGAACAGCTGGGCAGGTAACAGGTTGGCTACAGTAGAGATATACCTGGGAAGAGCAGTGGGCAGGTAAGGTTGACTACAGTAGAGATATACCTGGAGAGAGCAGGCTGGCAGGTAACAGTTTGACTAGAGTAGAGATATACCTGGGAGAGAGTAGGCTGGGCAGGTAACAGGTGACTACAGTAGAGATTACCTGAAAAGAGCAGGCGGGCAGGTAACAGGTGAATACAGTAGAGATATACCTGGGAGGAGCAGGCTGGGCAGGTAACAGGTTGGCTACAGTAGAGATATACCTGGGAGAGAGCAGGCTGGGCAGGTAACAGTGACTACAGTAGAGATATACCTGGGAGAGAGTAGGCTGGGCAGGTAACAGGTTGGCTACAGTAGAGATATACCTGGGAGAGAGCAGGCTGGGCAGGTAACAGGTTGGCTAGAGTGAGATATACCTGGGAGAGAGCAGGTGGGCAGGTGAACAGGTTGACTACAGTAGAGATATACCGGAGAGAGCAGGCTGGCAGGTAATAGGTTGACTACAGTAGAGATTACCTGGGAGAGAGCAGGCTGGCAGGTAACAGGTTGACTACAGTAGAGATATACCTGGGAGAGAGCAGGCTGGGCAGGTAATAGGGTACTACAGTAGAGATATACCTGGGAGAGAGCAGGCTGGGCAGGTAACAGGTTGACTACAGTAGAGATATACCTGAAAAGAGCAGGCTGGGCAGGTAACAGGTTGAATACAGTAGAGATATACCTGGGAGAGAGCAGGCTGGGCAGGTAACAGGTTGACTACAGTAGAGATATACCTGGGAGAGAGCAGGCTGGGCAGGTAAACAGGTTGACTACAGTAGAGATATAACGGGAGAGAGCAGGCTGGGCAGGTAACAGGTTGACTACAGTAAGAGATATACCGGGAGAGAGCAGGCTGGGCAGGTAACAGGTTGAATACAGTAGAGATATACCTGGGAGAGAGCAGGCTGGGCAGGTAACAGTTTGACTACAGTAGAGATATACCTGGGAGAGTAGGCTGGCAGGTAACAGGTTGGCTAGAGTAGAGATATACCTGGAAGAGAGCAGGTGGGCAGGTAACAGGTTGACTACAGTAGAGATATACCTGGGAGAGAGCAGGTGGGCAGGTAACAGGTTGACTACAGTAGAGATATACCTGGGAGAGAGCAGGCTGGGCAGGTAACAGGTTGACTACAGTAGAGATTACTGGAGGAGAGCAGGCTGGGCAGGTAACAGGTTGGCTACAAGTAGAGATATACTGGAAGAGAGCAGGCTGGGCAGGTAACAGGTGGCTACAGTAGAGATATATGGGAGAGAGCAGGCTGGGCAGGTAACAGTTTGACTACAGTAGAGATATACCTGGGAAGAGCAGTGGGCAGGTAACATGTTGGCTACAGTAGAGATATACCTGGGAGAGAGCAGGCTGGGCAGGTAACAGGGGACTACAGTAGAGATATACCTGGGAGAGAGAGCAGGCTGGGCAGGTAACAGTTGACTACAGTAGAGATATACCTGGGAGAGAGCAGGCTGGGCAGGTAACAGTTTGACTACAGTAGAGATATACCTGGGAGAGAGTAGGCTGGGCAGGTAACAGTTTGACTACAGTAGAGATATACCTGGGAGAGAGCAGGCTGGGCAGGTAACAGTTGACTACAGTAGAGATATACCTGGGAGAGAGCAGGCTGGGCAGGTAACAGTTTGACTACAGTAGAGATATACCTGGGAGAGAGCAGGCTGGCAGGTAACAGTTGACTACAGTAGAGATATACCTGGGAGAGAGTAGGCTGGGCAGGTAACAGTTGACTACAGTAGAGATATACCTGGAGAGAGTAGGCGGGCAGGTAACGTTTGACTACAGTAGAGATATACCTGGAGAGAGCAGGCTGGCAGGGAACAGGTTGAATACAGTAGAGATATACCGGGAGAGAGAGGCTGGGCAGTTAACAGTTGATACAGTAGAGATATACCTGGGAGAGAGCAGGCGGGCAGGTAACAGGTGGCTAGAGTAGAGATATACCTGGGAGAGAACAGGCTGGGCAGGTAACACGTTGGCTAGAGTAGAGATATACCTGGGAGAGAGCAGGCTGGCAGGTAACAGGGTGAATACAGTAGAGATATACCTGGAGAGAGCAGGCTGGGCAGGTAACAGGTTGGCATAGAGTAGAGATATTCCTGGCGAGAGAGCAGGCTGGGCAGGACAGGTTGAATACAGTAGAGATATACCGGGAGAGAGCAGGCGGGCAGGTAACAGGTTGGCTAGAGTAGAGATATACCTGGGAGAGAGCAGGCTGGGCAGGTAAAAGGTTGCTAGAGTAGAGATACCTGGGAGAGAGCAGCTGGGCAGGTAACAGGTTGGCTAGAGTAGAGATTATACCTGGGAGAGAGCAGGCTGGCAGGTAACAGGTTGACTACAGTAGAGATATACCTGGGAGAGAGCAGGCGGGCAGGTAACAGGTTGGCTACAGTAGAGATATACCTGGGAGAGAGAGGCTGGGCACGGTAACAGGTGGCTACAGTAGAGGTTACCGGGAGAGAGCAGGCTGGGCAGTAAAGGTTGATACAGTAGAGATATACAAAAAACAGTTGTTGCCGGAATAGTTATTAATGAGAATATCTTAGATTTATTCAGTCTTTGTCACATCCTGTTTATTTCGTACAAATGTATGACCAAAGTTTTGCACATGTTAATATTGTAAATAAAAGCCTCTAAGAGAGGTGAGCATCAGAACATCTGTCTCCTCACCGTCCAATCTGCCGCTGCGTTACAGAACATCCTGTCTGTCTCCTCACCGTCAATCTGCGCTTCGGTTACAGAACATCCTGTCTGTCTCCTCACACGTCCAATCCGCCGCCTTCAGTTACAGAACATCCTGTCTGTCTCCTCACGTCCAATCCACCGCTTTCGTTACAGAACATCCTGTTCGCTCTCCTCACTGTCCAATCTGCCCGCTTCGGTTACAGAAATCTGTCTGTCTCCTCACCGTCCAATCTGCCGCTTCGGTTACAGAACATCCTGTCTGTCTCTCACCGTCCAATCCGCCGTTCGGTTACAGAACATCTGTCTGTCTCCTCACCGCCAATCCATCGCTTCGGTTACAGAACATCCTGTCTGTCTCCTCACCGTCCAATCACCGCTTTCGGTTACAGAACATCCTGTTCTGTCTCCTCACCGTCCAATCCACCGCTTTCAGTTACAGAACATCCTGTCTGTCTCCTCACCACGTCCAATCCACCCTTTCGGTTACAGAACATCCTGTCTGTCTCCTCACCGTCCAATCCACCGCTTTCGGTTACAGAACATCCTGTCTGTCTCCTCCCACCGTCCAATCCCCGCTTCAGTTACAGAACATCCTGTCTGTCTCCTCACCGTCCAATCTGCCGCTTCAGTTACAGAAACATCCTCTGTCTCCCACCGTCAATCTGCCGCCCGGTTACAGAACATCCTGTCTGTCCTCCTCACGTCCAATCACCGCTTCAGTTAAGAACATCCTGTCTGTCTCCTCACCGTCATCACCGCTTTCAGTTACAGAACATCCTGTCTGTCTCTCAACGTCCAATCCGCCGCTTCTGGTTACAGAACATCCTGTCTGTCTCCTCACCGTCCAATCCACCGCTTCGGTTACAGAACATCCTGTCTGTCTCCTCACCGTCCAATCCACCGCTTCGGTTACAGAACTCCTGTCTGTCTCCTCACCGTCCAATCCACCGCTTCGGTTACAGAACACCTGTCGTCTCCTCACCGTCCAATCCACGCTTCGGTTACAGAACATCCTGTCTGTTCCTCACGTCCAATCGCCGCTTTCAGTTACAGAACATCCTGTCTGTCTCCTCACCGTCCAATCCACCGCTTTCGGTTACAGAACATCCTGTCTGTCTCCTCACCGTCCAATCTGCCGCTTCGGTTACAGAACATCCTGTCTGTCTCCTCACCGTCCAATCCGCCGCTTCGGTTACAGAACATCCTGTCTGTCTCCTCACCGTCCAATCCACCGCTTTCGGTTACAGAACATCCTGTCTGTCTCCTCACCGTCCAATCCACCGCTTTCGGTTACAGAACATCCTGTCTGTCTCCTCACCGTCCAATCCACCGCTTTCAGTTACAGAACATCCTGTCTGTCTCCTCACTGTCCAATCTGCCGCTCGGTTACAGAACATCCTGTCTGTCTCCTCACCGTCCAATCTGCCGCTTCGGTTACAGAACATCCTGTCTGTCTCCTCACCGTCCAATCGCCGCTTCGGTTACAGAACATCCTGTCTGTCTCCTCACCGTCCAATCTGCCGCTTTCAGTTACAGAACATCCTGTCTGTCTCCTTACGCAATCTGCCGCTTCGGTTACAGAAACATCCTGTCTGTCTCCTCACCGTCCAATCTGCCGCTTTCAGTTACAAACATCCTGTCTGTCTCCTCACCGTCCAATCTGCCGCTTCGGTTACAGAACATCCTGTCTGTCTCCTCACCGTCCAAACGCCGCTTCAGTTACAGAACATCCTGTCTGTCTCCTCACCGTCCAATCCACCGCTTCGGTTACAGAACATCCTGTCGTCTCCTCACCGTCCAATCCACCGCTTCGGTTACAGAACATCCTGTCTGTCTCCTCACCGTCCAATCCACCGCTTTCGGTTACAGAACATCCCGTCTGTCTCCTCACCGTCCAATCCACCGCTTCGGTTACAGAACATCCTGTCTGTTCCTCACGTCCAATCCACCGCTTCGGTTACAGAACATCCTGTCTGTCTCCTCACCGTCCAATCCACCGCTTCGGTTACAGAACATCCTGTCTGTCCCTCACCGTCCAATCCACCGCTTTCGGTTACAGAACATCCTGTCTGTCTCCTCACCGTCCAATCCACCGCTTTCGGTTACAGAACATCCTGTCTGTCTCCTCACGTCCAATCCCCGCTTCGGTTACGAAAATCCTGCTGTCTCCTCACTGTCCAATCCGCCGCTTCGGTTACAGAACATCCTGTCTGTCTCCTCACTGTCCAATCCACCGCTTTCGGTTACAGAACATCCTGTCTGTCTCCTCACCGTCCAATCCCACGCTTTCGGTTACAGACATCCTGTCTGTTCCTCACCGTCCAATCCACCGCTTTCAGTTACAGAACATCCTGTCTGTCTCCTCACTGTCCAATCTGCCGCTCGGTTACAGAACATCCGTCTGTCTCCTCACCGTCCAATCTGCCGCTTCGGTTACAGAACATCCTGTCTGTCTCCTCACCGTCCAATCCGCCGCTTCGGTACAGAACATCCTGTCTGTCTCCTCACCGTCCAATCTGCCGCTTTCAGTTACAGAACATCCTGTCTGTCTCCTCACCGTCCAATTGCCGCTTCGGTTACAGAACATCCTGTCTGTTCCTCACCGTCCAATCTGCCGCTTTCAGTTACAGAACATCCTGTCTGTTCCTCACCGTCCAATCTGCCGCTTCGGTTACAGAACATCCTGTGTCTCCTCACCGTCCAATCCGCCGCTTCAGTTACAGAACATCCTGTCTGTCTCCTCACCGTCCAAACCACCGCTTCGGTTACAGAACATCCTGTCTGTCTCCTCACCGTCCAATCCACCGCTTCGGTTACAGAACATCCTGTCTGTCTCCTCACCGTCCAATCCACCGCTTTCGGTTACAGAACATCCTGTCTGTCTCCTCACCGTCCAATCCACCGCTTCGGTTACAGAACATCCTGTCTGTCTCCTCACCGTCCAATCCACCGCTTCGGTTACAGAACATCCGTCTGTTCCTCACGTCCAATCCACCGCTTCGGTTACAGAACATCCGTCTGTCTCCTCACCGTCCAATCCACCGCTTCGGTTACAGAACATCCTGTCTGTCTCCTCACCGTACATCCACCGCTTTCGGTTACAGAACATCCTGTCTGTCTCCTCACTGTCCAATCCGCCGCTTCGGTTACAGAACATCCTGTCTGTCTCCTCACCGTCCAATCCACCGCTTCGGTTACAGAACATCCTGTCTGTCTCCTCACCGTCCAATCCACGCTTTCGGTTACAGAACATCCTGTCTGTCTCCTCACCGTCCAATCCACGCTTTCAGTTACAGAACATCCTGTCTGTTCCTCTGTCCAATCTGCCGCTTCGGTTACAGAACATCCTGTCTGTCTCCTCACCGTCCAATCTGCCGCTTCGGTTACAGAACATCTGTCTGTCTCCTCACCGTCTCCAATCCGCCGCTTGGTTACAGAACATCCTGTCTGTCTCCTCACCGTCCAATCTGCCGCTTTCAGTTACAGAACATCCTGTCTGTCTCCTCACCGTCCAATCTGCCCGCTTCGGTTACAGAACATCTGCTGTCTCCTCACCGTTCAATCTGCCGCGCTTCGTTACAGAACATCCTGTCGTTCTCCTCACCGTCCAATCTGCCGCTTCGGTTACAGAACATCTGTCTGTCTCCTCACCGTCCAATCCGCCGCTTCAGTTACAGAACATCCTGTCTGTCTCCTCACCGTCCAATCCACCGCTTCGGTTACAGAACATCCTGTCTGTCTCCTCACCGGCCAATCCACCGCTTCGGTTACAGAACATCCTGTCTGTCTCCTCACCGTCCAATCCACCGCTTCGGTTACAGAACATCCTGTCTGTCTCCTCACCGTTCAATCCACCGCTTCGGTTACAGAACATCCTGTCTGTCTCTCACCGTCCATCCACCGCTTCGGTTACAGAACATCCTGTCTGTCTCCTCACCGTCCAATCCACCGCTTCGTTACAGAACATCCTGTCTGTCTCCTCACGTCCAATCCACGCTTTGGTTACAGAAACTCTGTCTGTCTCCTCACCGTCCAATCCACCGCTTTCGGTTACAGAACATCCTGTCTGTCTCCTCACTGTCCAATCCGCCGCTTCGGTACAGAACATCCTGTCTGTCTCCTCACTGTCCAATCCGCCGCTTCGGTTACAGAACATCCTGTCTGTTCCTCACTGTCCAATCCGCCGCTGTTACAGAACATCCTGTCTGTCTCCTCACCGTCCAATCCACCGCTTCGGTTACAGAACATCCTGTCTGTCTCCTCACCGTCAATCCACCGCTTCGGTTACAGAACATCCGTCTGTTCCTCACCGTCCAATCCACCGCTTTCGGTTACAGAACATCCTGTTCTGCTCCTCACTGTCCAATCCGCCGCTTCGGTTACAGAACATCCTGTCTGTCTCCTCACTGTCCAATCCGCCGCTTCGGTTACAGAACATCCTGTCTGTCTCCTCACCGTCCAATCCACCGCTTCGGTTACAGAACATCCTGTCTTCTCCTCACCGTCCAATCCACCGCTTTCGGTTACAGAACATCTGTCTGTCTCCATCGTCCAATCCACCGCTTCGGGTACAGAACATCCTGTCTGTCTCCTCACCGTCCAATCCCCGTTCGGTTACAGAACATCCTGTCGTCTCCTCACCGTCCAATCCAACGCTTCGGTTACAGAACATCCTGTCTGTTTCCTCACGTCAATCCCGCTTTCGGTTACAGAACATCCTGTCTGTCTCCTCACCGTCCAATCCACCGCTTTCGGTTACAGAACATCCTGTCTGTCTCCTCACTGTCCAATCCGCCGCTTCGGTTACAGAACATCCTGTCTGTCTCCTCACCGTCCAATCCACCGCTTTCGGTTACAGAACATCCTGTCTGTCTCCTCACCGTCCAATCCACCGCTTTCGGTTACAGAACATCCTGTCTGTCTCCTACAGTCCAACCACCGTTTCAGTTACAGAACATCCTGTCTGTCTCCTCACTGTCCAATCTGCCGCTTCGGTTACAGAACATCCTGTCTGTCTCCTCACCGTCCAATCTGCCGCTTCGGTTACAGAACATCCTGTCTGTCTCCTCACCGTCCAATCCGCCGCTTCGGTTACAGAACATCCTGTCTGTCTCCTCACCGTCCAATCTGCCGCTTTCAGTTACAGAACATCCTGTCTGTCTCCTCACCGTCCAATCTGCCGCTTCGGTTACAGAACATCCTGTCTGTCTCCTCACCGTCCAATCTGCCGCTTTCAGTTACAGAACATCCTGTCTGTTCCTCACCGTCCAATCTGCCGCTTCGGTTACAGAACATCCTGTCGTCTCCTCACCGTCCATCCCCCCGCTTCGGTTACAGAACATCCTGTCTGTCTCCTCACCGTCCAATCCACCGCTTCGGTTACAGAACATCCTGTCTGTCTCCTCACCGTCCAATCCACCGCTTCGGTTACAGAACATCCTGTCTGTCTCCTCACCGTCCAATCCACCGCTTTCGGTTACAGAACATCCTGTCTGTCTCCTCACCGTCCAATCCACCGCTTCGGTTACAGAACATCCTGTCTGTCTCCTCACCGTCCAATCCACCGCTTCGGTTACAGAACATCCTGTCTGTCTTCCTCACCGTCCAATCCACCGCTTCGGTTACAGAACATCCGTCTGTCTCCTCACGTCCAATCCCCCGCTTTCGGTTACAGAACATCCTGTCTGTCTCCTCACCGTCCAATCCACCGCTTTCGGTTACAGAACATCCTGTCTGTCTCCTCACTGTCCAATCCGCCGCTTCGGTTACAGAACATCCTGTCTGTCTCCTCACTGTCCAATCCGCCGCTTCGGTTACAGAACATCCTGTCTGTCTCTCACTGTCCAATCCGCCGCTTCGGTTACAGAACATCCTGTCTGTCTCCTCACCGTCCAATCCACCGTCGGTTACAGAAATCCTGTCTGTCTCTCACCGTCCAATCCACCGCTTTCGGTTACAGAACATCCTGTCTGTCTCCTCACCGTCCAATCCACCGCTTTCGGTTACAGAACATCTGTCTGTCTCCTCACTGTCCAATCCGCCGCTTCGGTTACAGAACATCCTGTCTGTCTCCTCACTGTCCAATCCGCCGCTTCGGTTACAGAACATCCTGTCTGTCTCCTCACCGTCCAATCCACCGCTTCGGTTACAGAACATCCTGTCTGTCTCCTCACCGTCCAATCCACCGCTTTCGGTTACAGAACATCCTGTCTGTCTCCTCACCGTCCAATCCACCGCTTCGGTTACAGAACATCCTGTCGTCTCTCTCACCGTCCAATCCACCGCTTCGGTTACAGAACATCCTGTCTGTCTCCTCACCGTCCAATCCACCGCTTCGGTTACAGAACATCCTGTCTGTCTCCTCACCGTCAATCCACACGCTTTCGGTTACAGAACATCCTGTCGTCTCCTCACCGTCCAATCCACCGCTTTCGGTTACAGAACATCCTGTCTGTCTCCTCACCGTCCAATCCACCGCTTTCGGTTACAGAACATCCTGTCTGTCTCCTCACTGTCCAATCCACCGCTTCGGGCTTCTCTACCACGTGTGTGTTTCGTATAAATAAGCATACATTTAAACACGATATCTCTCTTGCTCCAGCCCTGTGGTCATAGGTTGGCTCACTCTAAAATATTTGGCGGGTGCTGTACAACTCCTGCCAGATTATTGTAGCTATCTACCTTTACTGTGAGTTGTGATAGCTGTTGTAATACAGTCTCCGGCTACTATTATATCAGTTCATTTGATTATTCAGTATATTCCATAAGAAATATTTTAGATGTGTATTTAATATATTTTTCCTTCACATTCTGAGCTGAGAGAACTCCGCATCACCATGATGCACGGCTGCTCCTCTTGTGAAGCGGAACCACAGGTAGACGATGGTCATGACCTTTGCCCCGTCTGCCTCGGCATTGGCCACCGTTAGGCCCTTACTGACCCCTGCATTAACTGAGTCAGAAGAAAGCTCTGCCTCATTACGCGCTGTTTACTTGAGTAAAAGTAAAGATACCTTAATAGAAAATGACTCAATTAAAATTGAATGTCACCCAGTAAAATACTACTTGAGTAAAAGTCTAAAAGTATTTGGTTTTAAATATACTTAAGTATCAAAAGTCAAAGTACAAGTAGAATTAGACAATTTTCCTGTACTGCAAAGCATTCAAAATGTAATGAGTACTTTTGGGTGTCAGGGAAAATGTATGGAGTAAAAAGTCCATTATTTTCTTTAGGAATGTAGTGAAGTAAAAGTTGTAAAACATATAAATAGTAAAGTAAAGAACAGATATGCAAAAAATCTACTTAAGTGGTACTTTAAAGTATTTTTACTAAAGTACTTTACACCACTGAACGCCATCAGCACAGCCAGAACGCCATCAGCACCACCAGTACACCACCAGAACCACCAGTACACCACCAGAACCACCAGTACACCACCAGAACCACCAGTACACCATCGGCACCACCAGTACACCACCAGAACCACCAGTACGCCATCAGCACAGCCAGAACCACCAGTACACCATCAGCCCAGCCAGTAGACCATCAGCACAGCCAGTACACCATCAGCACCACCAGTACACCATCAGCACCACCAGTACACCATCAGCCCCACCAGTACACCATCAGCACCACCAGTACACCATCAGCACAGCCAGTACACCATCAGCACAGCCAGTACACCATCAGCACCACCAGTACACCATCAGCACCGCCAGTACGCCATCAGCACCGCCAGTACACCATCAGCACCACCAGTACGCCATCAGCACCACCAGTACGCCATCAGCACCACCAGTACGCCATCAGCACCGCCAGTACACCATCAGCACCACCAGTACGCCATCAGCACCACCAGTATGCCATCAGCACCGCCAGTACACCATCAGCACCACCAGTACACCATCAGCACAGCCAGTACACCATCAGCACCACCAGTACGCCATCAGCACCACCAGTACACCATCAGCAAAGCCAGTACACCATCAGCACCATCAGCACCGCCAGTACACCATCAGCACCACCAGTACGCCATCAGCACCACCAGTACACCATCAGCACATCCAGTACACCATCAGCACCGCCAGTACACCATCAGCACCACCAGTACGCCATCAGCACCACCAGTACACCATCAGCACCGCCAGTACACCATCAGCACAGCCAGTACACCATCAGCACCGCCAGTACACCATCAGCACCACCAGTACACCATCAGCACCACCAGTACACCATCAGCACAGCCAGTACACCATCAGCACCGCCAGTACACCATCAGCACCACCAGTACACCATCAGCACCACCAGTACACCATCAGCACAGCCAGTACACCATCAGCACCACCAGTACACCATCAGCACCACCAGTACACCATCAGCACCACCAGTACACCATCAGCACAGCCAGTACACCATCAGCACCACCAGTACACCATCAGCACCACCAGTACACCATCAGCATAGCCAGTACACCATCAGCACCACCAGTACACCATCAGCACAGCCAGTACACCATCAGCACCACCAGTACACCATCAGCACCACCAGTACACCATCAGCACCACCAGTACACCATCAGCATAGCCAGTACACCATCAGCACCACCAGTACACCATCAGCACAGCCAGTACACCATCAGCACCACCAGTACACCATCAGCACCACCAGTACACCATCAGCACAGCCAGTACGCCATCAGCACAGCCAGTACAACATCAGCACAGCCAGAACGCCATCAGCACCACCAGTACACCATCAGCACAGCCAGTACGCCATCAGCACAGCCAGTACGCCATCAGCACAGCCAGTACGCCATCAGCACAGCCAGTACGCCATCAGCACAGCCAGTACACCATCAGCACAGCCAGTACACCATCAGCACAGCCAGTACGCCATCAGCACAGCCAGTACACCATCAGCACAGCCAGTACACCATCAGCACCACCAGAACCACCAGTACACCATCAGCACAGCCAGTACGCCATCAGCACAGCCAGAACGCCATCAGCACAGCCAGTACACCATCAGCACAGCCAGTACACCATCAGCACAGCCAGAACGGCATCAGCACAGCCAGTACACCATCAGCACAGCCAGTACACCATCAGCACAGCCAGTACACCATCAACACAGCCAGAACACCATCAGCACAGCCAGTACACCATCAGCACAGCCAGTACACCATCAGCACAGCCAGAACGCCATCAGCCCAACCAGTACGCCATCAGCACAGCCAGTACACCATCAGCCCAGCCAGTACACCATCAGCACAGCCAGTAAACCATCAGCACAGCCAGTACACCATCAGCCCAGCCAGTACACCATCAGCACAGCCAGAACGCCATCAACACAGCCAGTACACCATCAGCACAGCCAGAACGCCATCAAGACAGTCAGTACACCACCAGAACCACCAGTACGCCATCAGCACCACCAGAACGCCATCAGCACCACCAGTACACCATCAGCACCACCAGTACACCACCAGAACCACCAGTACACCACCAGAACCACCAGTACGCCATCAGCACCACCAGAACGCCATCAGCACCACCAGTACACCATCAGCACCACCAGTACACCACCAGAACCACCAGTACACCACCAGAACCACCAGTACACCACCAGAACCACCAGTACACCATCGGCACCACCAGTACACCACCAGAACCACCAGTACGCCATCAGCACAGCCAGAACCACCAGTACACCATCAGCCCAGCCAGTAGACCATCAGCACAGCCAGTACACCATCAGCACCACCAGTACACCATCAGCACCACCAGTACACCATCAGCCCCACCAGTACACCATCAGCACCACCAGTACACCATCAGCACAGCCAGTACACCATCAGCACAGCCAGTACACCATCAGCACCACCAGTACACCATCAGCACCGCCAGTACGCCATCAGCACCGCCAGTACACCATCAGCACCACCAGTACGCCATCAGCACCACCAGTACGCCATCAGCACCACCAGTACGCCATCAGCACCGCCAGTACACCATCAGCACCACCAGTACGCCATCAGCACCACCAGTATGCCATCAGCACCGCCAGTACACCATCAGCACCACCAGTACACCATCAGCACAGCCAGTACACCATCAGCACCACCAGTACGCCATCAGCACCACCAGTACACCATCAGCACAGCCAGTACACCATCAGCACCATCAGCACCGCCAGTACACCATCAGCACCACCAGTACGCCATCAGCACCACCAGTACACCATCAGCACATCCAGTACACCATCAGCACCGCCAGTACACCATCAGCACCACCAGTACGCCATCAGAACCACCAGTACACCATCAGCATAGCCAGTACACCATCAGCACCATCAGCACCGCCAGTACACCATCAGCACAGCCAGTACACCATCAGCACCACCAGTACACCATCAGCACCGCCAGTACACCATCAGCACCACCAGTACACCATCAGCACCGCCAGTACACCATCAGCACAGCCAGTACACCATCAGCACCACCAGTACACCATCAGCACCGCCAGTACACCATCAGCACAGCCAGTACACCATCAGCACCGCCAGTACACCATCAGCACCACCAGTACACCATCAGCACCACCAGTACACCATCAGCACAGCCAGTACACCATCAGCACCACCAGTACACCATCAGCACCACCAGTACACCATCAGCACCACCAGTACACCATCAGCACAGCCAGTACACCATCAGCACCACCAGTACACCATCAGCACCACCAGTACACCATCAGCATAGCCAGTACACCATCAGCACCACCAGTACACCATCAGCACAGCCAGTACACCATCAGCACAGCCAGTACACCATCAGCACCACCAGTACACCATCAGCACCACCAGTACACCATCAGCATAGCCAGTACACCATCAGCACCACCAGTACACCATCAGCACAGCCAGTACACCATCAGCACCACCAGTACACCATCAGCACAGCCAGTACACCATCAGCACCACCAGTACACCATCAGCACCACCAGTACACCATCAGCACAGCCAGTACACCATCAGCACCACCAGTACACCATCAGCACCGCCAGTACGCCATCAGCACCGCCAGTACACCATCAGCACCACCAGTACGCCATCAGCACCACCAGTACGCCATCAGCACCACCAGTACGCCATCAGCACCGCCAGTACACCATCAGCACCACCAGTACGCCATCAGCACCACCAGTATGCCATCAGCACCGCCAGTACACCATCAGCACCACCAGTACACCATCAGCACAGCCAGTACACCATCAGCACCACCAGTACGCCATCAGCACCACCAGTACACCATCAGCACAGCCAGTACACCATCAGCACCATCAGCACCGCCAGTACACCATCAGCACCACCAGTACGCCATCAGCACCACCAGTACACCATCAGCACATCCAGTACACCATCAGCACCGCCAGTACACCATCAGCACCACCAGTACGCCATCAGCACCACCAGTACACCATCAGCATAGCCAGTACACCATCAGCACCATCAGCACCGCCAGTACACCATCAGCACAGCCAGTACACCATCAGCACCACCAGTACACCATCAGCACCGCCAGTACACCATCAGCACAGCCAGTACACCATCAGCACCACCAGTACACCATCAGCACCGCCAGTACACCATCAGCACAGCCAGTACACCATCAGCACCGCCAGTACACCATCAGCACCACCAGTACACCATCAGCACCACCAGTACACCATCAGCACAGCCAGTACACCATCAGCACCACCAGTACACCATCAGCACCACCAGTACACCATCAGCACCACCAGTACACCATCAGCACCACCAGTACACCATCAGCACAGCCAGTACACCATCAGCACCACCAGTACACCATCAGCACCACCAGTACACCATCAGCATAGCCAGTACACCATCAGCACCAACAGTACACCATCAGCACAGCCAGTACACCATCAGCACCACCAGTACACCATCAGCACCACCAGTACACCATCAGCACCACCAGTACACCATCAGCATAGCCAGTACACCATCAGCACCACCAGTACACCATCAGCACAGCCAGTACACCATCAGCACCACCAGTACACCATCAGCACCACCAGTACACCATCAGCACCACCAGTACACCATCAGCACCACCAGTACACCATCAGCACAGCCAGTACACCATCAGCACCACCAGTACACCATCAGCACCACCAGTACACCATCAGCATAGCCAGTACACCATCAGCACCACCAGTACACCATCAGCACAGCCAGTACACCATCAGCACCACCAGTACACCATCAGCACAGCCAGTACACCATCAGCACCACCAGTACACCATCAGCACCACCAGTACACCATCAGCACAGCCAGTACACCATCAGCACCACCAGTACACCATCAGCACCACCAGTACACCATCAGCACCACCAGTACACCATCAGCACAGCCAGTACACCATCAGCACCACCAGTACACCATCAGCACCACCAGTACACCATCAGCACAGCCAGTACACCATCAGCACCACCAGTACACCATCAGCACCACCAGTACACCATCAGCACCACCAGTACACCATCAGCACCACCAGTACACCATCAGCACAGCCAGTACACCATCAGCACAGCCAGTACACCATCAGCACCACCAGTACACCATCAGCACCACCAGTACACCATCAGCACCACCAGTACACCATCAGCACCACCAGTACACCATCAGCACAGCCAGTACACCATCAGCACCACCAGTACACCATCAGCACAGCCAGTACACCATCAGCACCACCAGTACACCATCAGCACCACCAGTACACCATCAGCACCACCAGTACACCATCAGCACCACCAGTACACCATCAGCACAGCCAGTACACCATCAGCACCACCAGTACACCATCAGCACCACCAGTACACCATCAGCACCACCAGTACACCATCAGCACCACCAGTACACCATCAGCACAGCCAGTACACCATCAGCACAGCCAGTACACCATCAGCACAGCCAGTACACCATCAGCACAGCCAGTACACCATCAGCACAGCCAGTACACCATCAGCACAGCCAGTACAGGGTTGTGTTGTCCTCTATGGTGATGACCAGGGTTGTTTTGGTCTCTATGGTGACGACCAGGGTTGTTTTGGTCTCTATGGTGACGACCAGGGTTGTTTTGGTCTCTATGGTGACGATCAGGGTTGTTTTGTCCTCTATGGTGATGACCAGGGTTGTTTTGGTCTCTATGGTGACGACCAGGGTTGTTTTGTCCTCTATGGTGACGGCCAGGGTTGTTTTGGTCTCTATGGTGACGACCAGGGTTGTTTTGTCTCTATGGTGACGAGCAGGGTTGTTTTGGTCTCTATGGTGACGAGCAGGGTTGTTTTGGCCTCTATGGTGACGACCAGGGTTGTTTTGGTCTCTATGGTGACGAGCAGGGTTGTTTTGGTCTCTATGGTGACGAGCAGGGTTGTTTTGGTCTCTATGGTGACGAGCAGGGTTGTTTTGGCCTCTATGGTGACGACCAGGGTTGTTTTGGTCTCTATGGTGACGAGCAGGGTTGTTTTGGTCTCTATGGTGACGAGCAGGGTTGTTTTGGTCTCTATGGTGACGACCAGGGTTGTTTTGGTCTCTATGGTGAAGATCAGGTTGTTTTGGTCTCTATGGTGACGACCAGGGTTGTTTTGTCCTCTATGGTGACGACCAGGGTTGTTTTGGCCTCTATGGTGACGATCAGGGTTGTTTTGGCCTCTATGGTGACGACCAGGGTTGTTTTGGTCTCCATGGTGACGACCAGGGTTGTTTTGGTCTCTATGGTGACGACCAGGGTTGTTTTGGTCTCTATGGTGACGACCAGGGTTGTTTCGGTCTCTATGGTGACGACCAGGGTTGTTTTGGTCTCTATGGTGACGATCAGGGTTGTTTTGGTCTCTATGGTGACGACCAGGGTTGTTTTGGTCTCTATGGTGACGACCAGGGTTGTTTTGGTCTCTATGGTGACGACCAGGGTTGTTTTGGTCTCTATGGTGACGACCAGGGTTGTTTTGGTCTCTATGGTGACGACCAGGGTTGTTTTGGTCTCTATGGTGACGATCAGGGTTGTTTTGGCCTCTATGGTGACGACCAGGGTTGTTTTGGTCTCTATGGTGACGACCAGGGTTGTTTTGGTCTCTATGGTGACGATCAGGGTTGTTTTGGTCTCTATGGTGACGACCAGGGTTGTTTTGGTCTCTATGGTGACGATCAGGGTTGTTTTGGCCTCTATGGTGACGACCAGGGTTGTTCTGCCCATAGAAGTAGAAAGACTAGATAGTGACTAGATTCTATTTCTAAGTTCTTGCCCTGGTTGGCTAATCCTAGTTTATGTTCACTGTGACTTAACCTAGTTAAATAAAGGTTAAATAAAAAAAGTAATGAGTGACAACAGAGACAGTGATAGGGGGTCGTTCCACTGTCACGTGATGTGTCCACTGTGATTACTACAGTCTGTAATTAACACTTGTAATAATTAACCACATGCCGTGCTTCATAAAGCTCAAACCTTGCCCTACTTCATTACAATGTGAACCTGAATCACATCTGAATCTGAATCAAACCTGAATCAAACAAAAATCTGAATCTGAATCAAACAGAATTCTGAATCTGAATCTAACTGAATACTGCCTATAATTAACAGACACTGTGATCTAGTCCAAGTCAATTATATTCTGTTCTCCATAAAGCTCTGTCAAACTTCATTGCTGAGGTCCTGTCTTGTTCACACTGAAATGTATGGCTTATTGGCTTTTACAATGAAATATATAGCTTTCACTGAAATATGTGGCTCTCACACTGAAATGTATGGCTTATTGGCTTTTACAATGAAATATATAGCTTTCACTGAAATATGTGGCTCTCACACTGAAATGTATGGCTTATTGGGTTTCACAATGAAATATATATAGCTTTCACTGAAATATGTGGCTCTCACACTGAAATGTATGGCTTATTGGCTTTTACAATGAAATATATAGCTTTCACTGAAATATATGGCTCTCACACTGAAATGTATGGCTTATTGGCTTTCACAATGAAATATATAGCTTTCACACTGCAATATGTGGCTCTCACACTGAAATGTATGGCTTATTGGCTTTCACAATGAAATATATATAGCTTTAACTGAAATATGTGGCTCTCACACTGAAATGTATGGCTCTCACACTGAAATGTATGGCTCTCACACTAAAATGTATGGCTCTCACACTGAAATATGTGGCTCTCACACTGAAATATGTGGCTCTCACACTGAAATATGTGGCTCTCACACTGAAATGTATGGCTTATTGGCTTTTACAATGAAATATATAGCTTTCACTGAAATATGTGGCTCTCATACTGAAATGTATGGCTTATTGGGTTTCACAATGAAATATACATAGCTTTCACTGAAATATGTGGCTCTCACACTGAAATGTATGGCTTATTGGCTTTTACAATGAAATATATAGCTTTCACTGAAATATATGGCTCTCACACTGAAATGTATGGCTTATTGGCTTTCACAATGAAATATATAGCTTTCACACTGAAATATGTGGCTCTCACACTGAAATGTATGGCTTATTGGCTTTCACAATGAAATATATATAGCTTTAACTGAAATATGTGGCTCTCACACTGAAATGTATGGCTCTCACACTGAAATGTATGGCTCTCACACTGAAATGTATGGCTCTCACACTGAAATATGTGGCTCTCACACTGAAATATGTGGCTCTCACACTGAAATATGTGGCTCTCACACTGAAATGTATGGCTCTCACACTGAAATGTATGGCTTATTGGCTTTTACAATGAAATATATATAGCTTTCACTGAAATATATGGCTCTCACACTGAAATGTATGGCTTATTGGCTTTCACAATGAAATATATAGCTTTCACTGAAATATGTGGCTCTCATACTGAAATGTATGGCTCTCACACTGAAATGTATGGCTCTCACACTGAAATGTATGGCTCTCACACTGAAATGTATGGCTCTCACACTGAAATGTATGGCTTATTGGCTTTTACAATGAAATATATAGCTTTCACTGAAATATATGGCTCTCGCACTGAAATATATGGCTCTCACACTGAAATGTATGGCTCTCACACTGAAATGTATGGCTCTCACACTGAAATGTATGGCTCTCACACTGAAATATATGGCTTATTGGTTTTCACAATTAAATATATATAGCTTTCACTGAAATATGTGGCTCTCACACTGAAATGTATGGCTCTCACACTGAAATGTATGGCTCTCACACTGAAATGTATGGCTCTCACACTGAAATGTATGGCTCTCACACTGAAATGTATGGCAGCTCTGAATGGTGTCCGGTGGTCGGGATTTTAGACAACGGTCCGAGTTAAGAGTTATGTGAAACAAATTTTATAATAAAACAAAAACTTGAGGACGAGATGCTGAGCATCTGAGAAGTCGGCTACTTTCACTCTGTTTAATAATAATCACCACTCACCAATCAACTTGTCTTCCCCGTCTGCCACACAACAAGAGCAAGTCAGGCATAAACAATCAATCAACAACTCCAATCTGAACGGCTACTCAATTAATAATCAACTGTATTTCTGATCTTAACGGCGTTGTGTATTCTGGACCTGTAATAACTCGTACTTTTATAGTGGGTGATAACATCAGAGTGTTAACTTCATGTTGATTGGCCGTGTGCCCACCTTATCCTGTAATTATATCAATTGCCATGTCACACAGCTGCATGAGCAGCACGACACACAGGCTGCAGTATTTGGGTAGAGGGTTTCACCTAGCTGGTCTAAAAGAGTGGAAATATGACATAATAAAAACCTTCTACTTGGAGCATGCATTATGATGCAGTTACAATACATTGTTAGACTTGTCATGAGCATGTATGAACCTTTATAATGTCTTATAATCATCTAATACTCATCCCGCCATTTTCACTCCATTTAAAATGTTGATACAGTAACTTACAAGGCTTATTAAAAGTATTATATGATTTCATACATACTTACAACAAGTTATAATGCATTATACCAGCAGGCTTTACTTACAACAAGTTATAATGCTTTATAACGGCAGGCTTTACTTACAAGTTATAATGCTTTATACCAGCAGGCTTTACTTACAACAAGTTATAATGCATTATAACAGCAGGCTTTACTTACAAGTTATAATGCATTATACCAGCAGGCTTTACTTACAACAAGTTATAATGTATTATACCAGCAGGCTTTACTTACAACAAGTTATAATGTATTATACCAGCAGGCTTTACTTACAACAAGTTATAATGCATTATAACAGCAGGCTTTACTTACAAGTTATAATGCATTATAACAGCAGGCTTTACTTACAACAAGTTATAATGCATTATACCAGCAGGCTTTACTTACAGCAAGTTATAATGCATTATAACAGCAGGCTTTACTTACAACAAGTTATAATGCATTATAACAGCAGGCTTTACTTACAAGTTATAATGCATTATACCAGCAGGCTTTACTTACAGCAAGTTATAATGCATTATAACAGCAGGCTTTACTTACAACAAGTTATAATGCATTATAACAGCAGGCTTTACTAACAAGTTATAATGCTTTATACCAGCAGGGTTTACTTACAAGTTATAATGCATTATAACAGCAGGCTTTACTTACAACAAGTTATAATGCATTATAACAACAGGCTTTACTTACAAGTTATAATGCTTTATACCAGCAGGCTTTACTTACAAGTTATAATGCTTTATACCAGCAGGCTTTACTTACAAGTTATAATGCATTATAACAGCAGGCTTTACTTACAACAAGTTATAATGCTTCAAATAAAATGTTACCAAAATGTCTTCGGATGCAAAGTCGTTTCACTATCACCACCATCGAGGACCATAGGACCAGGCCAGATGGAAGCCTGCCCGTAATAACAGGTCCAAGAACCTCGTCTCTCCAACCGTGGAGCAGCAATCTGTGTACCATCTCAGGCTGGAGGTCTGCCATCAGATACTGCCAACTGCTGCTGGTGCTAAAGATCTGGTTTACTCAACATGCTGACCTGACCTATTTAACCAACACTATCTGCCAATATCAAACCTAGCCAGGTGTTCTAATCAGCACTAACTGCCAATATCCACCCAGCCAGGTATTCTAACCAACACTAACTGCCAATATCCACCCAGCCAGGTATTCTAACCAAATTAACTGCCTACCTCCCAGGTATTCTCAAACTGCCAACTTCCCAGGTTTTCTCAAACTGCCAATATCCCAGGTATTCTCAAACTGCCAATATCCCAGGTATTCTCAAACTGCCAATATCCCAGGTATTCTCAAACTGTCCAAATCCCATGTATTTTCAAACTGCCAATATCCCAGGTATTCTCAAACTGCCAATATCCCAGGTTTTCTCAAACTGCCCACATCCCAGGTATTCTCAAACTGCCAATATCCCAGGTTTTCTCAAACTGCCAATATCCCAGGTATTCTCAAACTGCCAATATCCCAGGTATTCTCAAACTGCCAATATCCCAGGTATTCTCAAACTGCCCACATCCCAGGTATTCTCAAACTGCCAATATCCCAGGTATTCTCAAACTGCCAATATCCCAGGTATTCTCAAACTGCCAATATCCCAGGTTTTCTCAAACTGCCCACATCCCATGTATTCTCAAACTGCCAATATCCCAGGTATTCTCAAACTGCCAATATCCCAGGTATTCTCAAACTGCCAATATCCCAGGTATTCTCAAACTGCCAACCTCCCATGTATTTTCAAACTGCCAATATCCCAGGTATTCTCAAACTGCCAATATCCCAGGTATTCTCAAACTGCCAACCTCCCATGTATTCTCAAACTGCCCACATCCCACCCAGTTATTCTAGTCTCATGTCCATGAGTAGCCTGGTTGGTGCTGTCTTGCCAACTCCTATGGCCATTGTCACACTCACTAAGACAGCACAGACAGTTCTGGCCCCAGGCTAGTCCAAGAGGATTCATAGACCTTGTTTAACCAAACTAAATGGTACAGATCTGGCCCCAGGCTAGTCCAGGAGGATTCATAGACCTTGTTTAACCAAACTAAATAACCAACATAAATACCAACATCCCAGGTAAGCTATTCTCATGTTCAGGAGGATCTTGGTACAAAGACATGTAGCACCTTTTCACACTATTGTCCCAAACTGAACCATAGGCAAACTGTGCTGTCTTTGATATTTTATTTTATTATTGTCCTTTCCAGTACTGTTCCAGGAACCATGGTGGATGCCAGTGCAGTACAGCTCAGCTTGGCACGGTTTGGCTCAGCTTAGTAAGAAAGGGTTATAATACTCGTGGTGAGATACACTCGGCTTTCTCTGTTTTTTTTGCTGACATCATCTGTGTCCCAGACGGGTTCCCTATTCAGTGTCCTACTTTTGATCAGAGCCCCATTGACCACAATCTAGGGGTGAAAGTAGGCTCGTGGTTAGGATCCATTGGTCAACATTTATTCCTTCCCACCTGACTGTTACAGTAACATTCTCCTGCTGTAGAGCTCCCTGGTGAGTCCCTGGGGAGTAGACTAGCCTGCCATCTCAAGGTCACTCTCACAAAGACCCTCTCCACATCACATGGCTGGAAGTCCTCTATCAATCTCCATCTCTGTAAATCTCTCATTCATCATGAAACCACATATCCATCATTAGGCTTAATATCAATTGGAAAGGGAAATAGAGATTATGGACAGTAGAGAAATATCTCTCTTACTCACCCGTGCATATTTAGAAGAGTAGGGGTCTTCAAACAGAGCCCACATGCGTTTCTGCCAACGACCCCACAGGCCCCTTGCCTTTATGTCGGTAGAGTACCCCTGCGCCAACCTCCTCGTCATCTCATCTGCCTCATCACCAACCCCATCCCCCGGGTCGGTCACGAACTCCGGGTCCTGATCTTCATTACTGGTTAAGTCGAGCAGGGCACCCCCGCCGAAACTATCAAGCGCTTCCTCCGCCTCCCGGTGCTGGCTATAGGTCATCCAGCAGCAAGGCTCCACGTCCGTCTCATCGATGCCCCAGAATGCCAATTCCTCCTCGTAAAGAGGTCCGCAGACATCGGCAGGGCAGTGCAGTTTACCAGTTCGGTAATAGTTAAGGATATGGGCGAAAACGGCAGGGTGGCGGTCGAAAAAGAATTCCTCATGTTTGTCGTCCCAGTCGAAGTGACTAGGCGCGTCGGGTTCGGCCAGACAGGATAAACGGGTGCCGGGCAGGGTACGTAGGGTACCGCGGTATGTCTGGTGCTTGGTCCCTCCCACGTTTATCACAATGCGATCCTTTTCGTCGCTCAAGCCCATTGCGTCCCTTAAGCATGTCTCCAATAAGTTCCCAGCATCACAACGGCAACTCTATGAGCACCGCACGCCACAGTGGGAGGGGGGAAAAAAACGCATGCAAGTGCAACACATGCACAACCGGGGTTACCAGGGGAGGAAGAGGGAAGAGTTACGTCTAGGCTGCTGCTGGTTGCAGGCTGTATATCCTAAATAGTGCAGGCCTATAGGACTAATCAGCACATATTCCCACTGATGATGCCGGATGCCCCAATGTTTCCACAACCTGTCGTAGAAATCAACCACAAGACCTACCAGAGGGAAAACATTTAAATCCAAAATGATAGCCAGTGTAGCCAATGGCATGCCATTAAAAATGGATGGTGGTGGTTTAAAGCCACAACAATGGATGGTGGTTTAAATCCAAAAGGTGAAGAAGATAAAAATGGGTGTTGTTCATTCTTTCTAATCCGAATCCAACACAAAGACTGTCTTTCTGTTGTGGTGGTTTTGGTAGAGCCAGTTAATGATATTCATAGACTGCAAGGTGAATGCGGGTGTGTGACTGCTTGCCGTGGTGCTGAAAGGACAGCACCAGTCCCTCCCTCTCTCTCTCTCTCTCGGAGACACTCTGCTTGCTATTTAGAATGCTATCCGTCCTCTCGTGTATCTACTGTCGCTCACCTTCGACCCGAAAACGACACATTCAAATCAAGTTTTCCGTTGAACGAAACAGTTGGACAGCAACCGGTAGCTTTAGCCTACTAGGACTAGATCAGGCGCCGCGCATTTTCCCGCGCAAGATGTCTGTGACTGTAATTATCTTCAGCGGGGTAAATTGTTGTTTTCACGTATGCATTTTTGGCGGATCAATGCCTGTGATTCCCTCGTGTTCGAGACTGCAGGAGAGCGAGTAGTCCACTGTGACACCACATGAAGTATGAACACGGAAGGACAGGAGGCAGGAAGGTAACGCGCACGTCCTCTGTTCTCTGTGTTCTCTGACTGAGCAATGCTTGCGGTGATGATTCTCTTGAGAATCCTCAGAATTGACTCGAAGAAGAGACGCGGTTGTTCTGGAAACACCGTGGAAGAAGAAGAAGAGGAGGAGGAAGGAGGAAGGAGAATACGCGTGGAGAATGATATGGAGCATGCCCAGTCAGAACCATTGTTTGCTGAAGCTGTCTTCTGAGTTCATGCGTTCACTGATTGTTTGCCTCCATGCAGCCAGGCACCGCCACCCGTTCCCCCTCCCTTTCCCTTTCACTTCCTCCATGTCTTTGTACTGGACATATAGCCTCAGTATTTTGGACCGTATGCAGTTAGACAGCCTGACATAGTCAATCGGTTTATGAGGGTATGACCCTGAAACCATTTGGCTAAACGCAAAATCCATGCTATATTAAAAACTTACATTAATTCATCCATTTGAAAATTAATAGAGAGATAGAGTATCATCAGCATTATATTATCACTGGATGTATGGAAATGTGTGGCCCCTCTTTATACAAAGTGATTTCCTATGAACAAAGACACAGAAGGCCAGTGATAACCCAACAGCCTATACATTCAGTTCCCTCTCTCTCGTCATTATATGGTAGGAGTCATGAAGGTGTTGTTATAGGCACTGCCGACAGAGAGCAGTGTTGCCCATGTCGTTCCCTGCATGTGCCTCTGTCCTCTTTGTGTCTCTGCAATGATCCATTACGATGACATTACACTGGCTGCATCCCAAATGGAACCCTGTTCCCTATTTAGTGGAACCCTTTTCCATATTTAGTGGAACCCTATTCCCTATTTAATAGAACCCTATTTGCTATTTAGTGGAACCCTATCCATTATTGAATAGAACCCTATTCCCTATTTAGTGGAACCCTATTCGCTATTGAATAGAACCCTATTCCCTATTTAGTGGAACCCTATTCCCTATTTAATAGAACCCTATTCGCTATTGAATATAACCCTTTTCCCTATTTAGTGGAACCCTATTCGCTATTGAATAGAACCATGTTCCCTATTTAATGGAACCCAATTCCCTATTTAGTGGAACCCTATTCGCTATTTAGTGAAACCCTATTCCCTATTTAATAGAACCCTATTCGCTATTGAATAGAACCCTATTCCCTATTTAGTGGAACCCTATTCCCTATTTAATAGAACCCTATTCGCTATTGAATATAACCCTTTTCCCTATTTAGTGGAACCCTATCCACTATTGAATAGAACCCTATTCCCTATTTAGTGGAACCCTATTCGCTATTGAATAGAACCATGTTCCCTATTTAATGGAACCCAATTCCCTATTTAGTGGAACCCTATTCGCTGTTTAGTGGAACCCTATTCCCTATTTAATGGAACCCTATTCCCTATTTATTGGAACCCTATTCCCTATTTAGTGGAACCCTATTCGCTATTGAATAGAACCCTGTTCCCTATTTAATGGAACCCAATTCCCTATTTAGTGGAACCCTATTCCCTGTTTAGTGGAACCCTATTCACTATTTAATGGAACCCTATTCCCTATGTATTAGAACCCTGTTCCCTATTTAGTGGAACCCTATTCCCTATTTAGTGGAACCCTATTCCCTATTTAGTTGAACCCTATTCCCTATTTAGTGGAAACCTATTCCCTATTTAGTGGAACCCTATTCCCTATTTAGTGGAACCCTATTCCCTATTTATTGGAACCCTATTCCCTGTTTAGTGGAACCCTATTCCCTATTTAATGGAACCCTATTCCCTATTTATTGGAACCCTGTTCCCTATTTAGTGGAACCCTATTCCCTATTTAGTGGAACCCTATTCCTTATTTAATGGAACCCTATTCCCTATTTATTGGAACCCTGTTCCCTATTTAGTGGAACCCTATTCCCTATTTAGTGGAACCCTATTCCTTATTTAATGGAACCCTATTCCCTATTTATTGGAACCCTGTTCCCTATTTAGTGGAACCCTATTCCCTATTTAGTGGAACCCTATTCCTTATTTAATGGAACCCTATTCCCTATTTATTGGAACCCTGTTCCCTATTTAGAGCACTACTTTTGACCAGAGACCATAGCTTAGATATGTGGAAAAAGTCCCTACGCTCTTTTTTATCTCAATATTTAGACATGTTGAACGCAGCAGCGTAATAGTGGTTATCTTGATGTTTAGGTGGAAAATAAATGCGGTATGTTTGTGCTCTGAATACTTGTTTATAGTGGAAGAATAACAAAAACACTGAGCAAAAAAAACAGAATATTGCTCCTCCTAACTCCTGTAGTTTTATGAAGATTTATAGTTTTTTATTAACGTTTATTTATTGAGACCAGGGTCTCTAATTCCAAATGATGCCCTGAGTACAAACGTTTTATCACAAACAAGAAAAAAAAATAACAGTACAAATTAAACAAGAAGAAAAATATATAAATAACCACAAGCCAAGCCACGCTGTCTTTCATCTGTCCTCTTTACCACCCTCATCACTTGGTGGGCCGTTTCCAGTCTCGGTTTACACAGTCATTAGTTAAAGGAGGAGTTTCTACCCATTCTGGGTGTACATACCTCGAGATTTCTGGCACAGAATTCGAGTTCTTAGAACGAGAAGAAGCTAACGGTCCGTCATTCTTAGAATCTCGGGCACACTGGTATCACGCAGACTTAATTTATTTATTTAAGTTAACGGACCTGAACAGTCGATCATCATGACTGTCGTTGGCTGCAACAAGTGTATCAAATTCATGCTGTTTTTCTTTAATTTCGTTTTCTGGGTGAGTTGAGTCTTTTTAAAATCTATTTTATTACGATGCTACTTTAAAGTGATTATCATTTACATTTGTTCGGTCTGTAGTTTATTTATTGATAAAAAAAAGTGCATCTTGAATGTTTTAACTTATAATATAACTTTGAGTCATTCAGAATTGTTATGACACCTTTAAATCTATTTCGTCTCCGTAACCAGATAGTATCCCTGAGGTATTGAAATGAGCTCCTGTTCAACACTGTTATGATACAGGCCTATCTTATGATAATCTCATACACTGTTAATATTGTTTTCAATGGTCCAACTGATGACCGTGTGAAAACTGTAGTGGCTCAATAAAGTAAGCCAGTCCTAGACGAGGTACTATTAATGATTTATATATACACTAGGTGACTGGTAGGATCCACCGTGACTCCATCTTGGCTCTCCCCCACCATCGTGTTGAAGCCACCATGACTCCATCTTGACTCTCCCCCACCATTGTGTTGAAGCCACCGTGCCTCCATCTTGGCTCTCCCCCACCATTGTGTTGAAGCCACCGTGACTCCATCTTGGCTCTCCCTCACCATCGTGTTGAAGCCACCATGACTCCATCTTGGCTCTCCTCCACCATTGTGTTGAAGTCACCGTGCCTCCATCTTGGCTCTCCCTCACCATTGGGTTTTAGCCAACGTGACTCCATCTTGGCTCTCCTTCACCATTGTGTTGAAGCCACCATGACTCCATCTTGGCTCTCCTCCACCATTGTGTTGAAGTCACCATGCCTCCATCTTGGTTCTCCCTCACCATTGGGTTTTAGCAAACGTGACTCCATCTTGGCTCTCCCCCACCATTGTGTTGAAGCCACCATGACTCCATTTTGGCTCTCCCCCACCATTGTGTTGACGCCACCATGACTCCATCTTGGCTCTTCCCCACCATTGTGTTGACGCCACCATGACTCCATCTTGGCTCTTCCCCACCATTGTGTTGACGCCACCATGACTCCATCTTGGCTCTTCCCCACCATTGTGTTGAAGTCACCGTGACTCCATCTTGGCTCTCCCCCACCATTGTGTTGACACCACCATGACTCCATCTTGGCTCTCCCCCACCATTGTGTTTTAGCCAACGTGACTCCATCTTGGCTCTCCCCCACCATTGTATTGAAGCCACCGTGCCTCCATCTTGGCTCTCCCTCACCATTGTATTGAAGCCACCATGACTCCATCTTGGCTCTCCCCCACCATTGTATTGAAGCCACCGTGCCTCCATCTTGGCTCTCCTCCACCATTGTGTTGAAGCCACCATGACTCCATCTTGGCTCTCCCCCACCATTGTGTTGAAGCCACCGTGACTCCATCTTGGCTCTCCCTCACCATTGTGTTGAAGCCACCATGACTCCATCTTGGCTCTCCTCCACCATTGTGTTGAAGTCACCGTGCCTCCATCTTGGCTCTCCCTCACCATTGGGTTTTAGCCAACGTGACTCCATCTTGGCTCTCCTTCACCATTGTGTTGAAGCCACCATGACTCCATCTTGGCTCTCCTCCACCATTGTGTTGAAGTCACCATGCCTCCATCTTGGTTCTCCCTCACCATTGTGTTGACACCACCATGACTCCATCTTGGCTCTCCCCCACCATTGTGTTTTAGCCAACGTGACTCCATCTTGGCTCTCCCCCACCATTGTATTGAAGCCACCGTGCCTCCATCTTGGCTCTCCCTCACCATTGTATTGAAGCCACCATGACTCCATCTTGGCTCTCCCCCACCATTGTATTGAAGCCACCGTGCCTCCATCTTGGCTCTCCTCCACCATTGTGTTGAAGCCACCATGACTCCATCTTGGCTCTCCCCCACCATTGTGTTGAAGCCACCGTGACTCCATCTTGGCTCTCCCCCACCATTGTGTTGAAGCCACCATGACTCCATCTTGGCTCTCCTCCACCATTGTGTTGAAGTCACCGTGCCTCCATCTTGGCTCTCCCTCACCATTGGGTTTTAGCCAACGTGACTCCATCTTGGCTCTCCTTCACCATTGTGTTGAAGCCACCATGACTCCATCTTGGCTCTCCTCCACCATTGTGTTGAAGTCACCATGCCTCCATCTTGGTTCTCCCTCACCATTGGGTTTTAGCAAACGTGACTCCATCTTGGCTCTCCCCCACCATTGTGTTGAAGCCACCATGACTCCATTTTGGCTCTCCCCCACCATTGTGTTGACGCCACCATGACTCCATCTTGGCTCTTCCCCACCATTGTGTTGACGCCACCATGACTCCATCTTGGCTCTTCCCCACCATTGTGTTGACGCCACCATGACTCCATCTTTGCTCTTCCCCACCATTGTGTTGACACCACCATGACTCCATCTTGGCTCTCCCCCACCATTGTGTTTTAGCCAACGTGACTCCATCTTGGCTCTCCCCCACCATTGTATTGAAGCCACCGTGCCTCCATCTTGGCTCTCCCTCACCATTGTATTGAAGCCACCATGACTCCATCTTGGCTCTCCCCCACCATTGTATTGAAGCCACCGTGCCTCCATCTTGGCTCTCCCCCACCATTGTGTTGAAGCCACCGTGCCTCCATCTTGGCTCTCCCTCACCATTGTATTGAAGCCACCATGACTCCATCTTGGTTCTCCCTCACCATTGTGTTGAAGCCACCGTGACTCCATCTTGGCTCTTCCTCAACATTGTAAAAAATATTTAGGAAGCCATAGAAATGCATTTACTGATGTCTGCATTTGTTTTTGCCACATGTAGTACATTACAGACTCCTTAATGCATACTTTTAAATTATATTATGTGAGCTAAACATAGAAAAATAGAACAAATATATAAAAACATTTTCCTTGAAGTATATATTTTAGAGATGACTAATGTTACTGTCCCTACTACAAGAACAAAACATACTTAAATACATGGATGTTTGTCCTTGAAACATTTCATTGAAGCACTGTAGAATTCCATTCGTGTGTGTGTGTGTGTGTGTGTGTGTGTGTGTGTGTGTGTGTGTGTGTGTGTGTGTGTGTGTCTGTCTGTCTGTCTGTCTGTCTGTCTGTCTGTCTGTCTGTCTGTCTGTCTGTCTGTCTGTCTGTCTGTCTGTCTGTCTGTGTGTCTCTCTGTGTCTCTCTGTGTCTCTGTGTCTCTGTCTCTGTCTCTATCTCTGTCTCTGTGTGTGTGTGTGTGTGTGTGTGTGTGTGTGTGTGTGTGTGTGTGTGTGTGTGTGTGTGTGTGTGTGTGTGTGTGTGTGTGTGTGTGTGTGTGTGTGTGTGTGTGTGTGTGTGTGTGTGTGTGTGTGTGTGTGTGAGAGAGAGAGGGGCATCAATAGATGAAAAATAATAACTACACAGCCAAACTCCCTGGGCCATGGCAGGTTACCCAGGTTACCCCTGATCAACAGGGTCAGCAGGACCAACAGGTTACCCCTGATCAACAGGGTCAACAGGATCAACAGGGTCAGCATGATCAACAGGATCAACAGGGTCAACAGGATCAACAGGGTCAGCATGATCAACAGGATCAACAGGGTCAGCATGATCAACAGGATCAGCATGAATATCATGATCAACGGGGTCAACAGGGTCAGCATGATCAACAGGATCAACAGGGTCAACAGGATCAACAGGGTCAGCATGATCAACAGGATCAACAGGGTCAGCATGATCACAGGATCAACAGGATTATCATGATCAACAGGGTCAACAGGGTCAGCATGATCAACAGGATCAGCATGAATATCATGATCAACGGGGTCAACAGGGTCAGCATGATCAACAGGATCAGCATGATCAACAGGATCATCAGGGTCAACAGGATCAACAGGGTCATCATGATCAACAGGATCAACAGGGTCAGCATGAATATCATGATCAACGGGGTCAACAGGATCAGCATGATCAACAGGATCATCAGGATTATCATGATCAACAGGGTCAACAGGGTCAACAGGGTCATCATGATCAACAGGATCAGCATGATCAACAGGATCATCAGGATTATCATGATCAACAGGATCAACAGGGTCATCATGATCAACAGGGTCAGCATGATCAACAGGGTCAGCATGATCAACAGGGTCAGCATGATCAACAGGGTCAACGGGGTCAGCGTGATCAACAGGGTCAGCATGATCAACAGGATCAACAGGGTCAGCATGATCAACAGGATCAACAGGGTCATCATGATCAACAGGGTCAGCATGATCAACAGGATCAACAGGGTCAGCATGATCAACAGGATCATCAGGATTATCATGATCAACAGGGTCAACAGGATCAACAGGGTCATCATGATCAACAGGGTCATCATGATCAACAGGGTCAGCATGATCAACAGGATCAGCATGATTATCATGATCAACAGGATCAACAGGATTATCATGATCAACGGGGTCAACAGGATCAACGGGGTCAACAGGATTATCATGATCATTAGGATCAACAGGATTATCATGATCAACGGGGTCAACAGGGTCAACGGGGTCAACAGGATCAACATGATCAGCATGTTTACTCAAATCCCCGAGCAGACAAGGTGAAAAATCTGTTCGATGTGCCTTTGTGCAAGGAACTTGACCCCTAATTACTCAAAGGTCACCGTTGATAATGGCTGACCCTGGCTGTGACCCCACTCTCCGAGGCTGTCTCAGGGGGAGTTGGGATAATGGCTGACCCTGGCTGTGACCCCACTCTCCGAGGCTGTCTCAGGGGGAGTTGGGATAATGGCTGACCCTGGCTGTGACCCCACTCTCCGAGGCTGTCTCAGGGGGAGTTGGGATAATGGCTGACCCTGGCTGTGACCCCACTCTCCGAGGCTGTCTCAGGGGGAGTTGGGATAATGGCTGACCCTGGCTGTGACCCCACTCTCCGAGGCTGTCTCAGGGGGAGTTGGGATAATGGCTGACCCTGGCTGTGACCCCACTCTCCGAGGCTGTCTCAGGGGGAGTTGGGATAATGGCTGACCCTGGCTGTGACCCCACTCTCCGAGGCTGTCTCAGGGGGAGTTGGGATAATGGCTGACCCTGGCTGTGACCCCACTCTCCGAGGCTGTCTCAGGGGGAGTTGGGATAATGGCTGACCCTGGCTGTGACCCCACTCTCCGAGGCTGTCTCAGGGGGAGTTGGGATAATGGCTGACCCTGGCTGTGACCCCACTCTCCGAGGCTGTCTCAGGGGCAGTTGGGATAATGGCTGACCCTGGCTGTGACCCCACTCTCCGAGGCTGTCTCAGGGGAGTTGGGATAATGGCTGACCCTGGCTGTGACCCCACTCTCCGAGGCTGTCTCAGGGGGAGTTGGGATAATGGCTGACCCTGGCTGTGACCCCACTCTCCGAGGCTGTCTCAGGGGGAGTTGGGATAATGGCTGACCCTGGCTGTGACCCCACTCTCCGAGGCTGTCTCAGGGGGAGTTGGGATAATGGCTGACCCTGGCTGTGACCCCACTCTCCGAGGCTGTCTCAGGGGGAGTTGGGATAATGGCTGACCCTGGCTGTGACCCCACTCTCCGAGGCTGTCTCAGGGGGAGTTGGGATAATGGCTGACCCTGGCTGTGACCCCACTCTCCGAGGCTGTCTCAGGGGGAGTTGGGATAATGGCTGACCCTGGCTGTGACCCCACTCTCCGAGGCTGTCTCAGGGGGAGTTGGGATAATGGCTGACCCTGGCTGTGACCCCACTCTCCGAGGCTGTCTCAGGGGGAGTTGGGATAATGGCTGACCCTGGCTGTGACCCCACTCTCCGAGGCTGTCTCAGGGGGAGTTGGGATAATGGCTGACCCTGGCTGTGACCCCACTCTCCGAGGCTGTCTCAGGGGGAGTTGGGATAATGGCTGACCCTGGCTGTGACCCCACTCTCCGAGGCTGTCTCAGGGGGAGTTGGGATTTGCGGGGAAAAAAACACATTTCCAATTCACACGTGATAATAATAATGTGAAATAGGAGGCATATAAACACCCCACTACATTATCATATTACTTTAGCCTGTCCCAGGTGGGCGGCGTTTGCACTTTTGGGACTATTCTATTAGTTCCACTGCACCAGACAAGCTTAATCTAGCACAGTGTTAGTATTTGTAATGTTTTTTTGAAATACCATTTGAACCATGGATTGATTTGGGGGGGGCACCAGAAGGTGGAGGAGAGGGAGACTGTTTCTCTTGGACATTTCCTTTGTTCCTACACGCTTCCTGCAGTAGCTAGATTCTGTGGTGGTCTTGGTAGTGTTTAGGCTACATTCAAATGTAGATTTAATTGGTACCAGATGTCTTCTTTCCAAATATACCAAGTTGTTGCGTGTCAGAATCATGTAATTACACAGGAATAGCAGTTACTGTTGGGTTTGTCTATTGCCATTGCATATAAGAAACTGTATCGTTATGTGAAATCATCATAAAAGTCATGCAGCCTTATCCTGGACACTAGTTTCCTTTTTGATTTACGGTTTCCTCCTTTAGTGCTGTTGTTTTACTGATTAGCTGCATGTTGTGTCAGTAGAAACACTGACCGTTTTGATTTTCCTCTCCTTTGTCCCATTTTGAGGATTCAGTTTCCTGCTTCTTGGTTCTAGAACAATGAAGTCGAGGACAGTTTATGAGCAAAATGTGCTGAAAGGTTTTCACAACCGTTGACAGATTGGAGAGGTTGACAACGGTCGCAGAATGCTTTACAGTTATCCGGACTAGACCCCCCAAAAAAGAGCAAGCAAAAGAAGAGTGGCAAGGGAAAACATTGTTGTAACAATGTGCAAATAGCTGAAGGATGAAAAGGGGGGGGGGGGGAAACAGATAAATATAGGTTGTATTTACAATGGTGTTTGTTCTTAACTGGTTGCCCCTTTTCTCATGGCAACGGGCCACACCTCTTGCTGCTGTGATTGGACACTGCAGTATTTTGCCTAACATTTATGGGAGTTTATCTATGTTTGATTTGTTAAAAAGAAAATTGTGGGTCTGTGTGATCTGTGGGAAATATGTGTCTAAGACGGTCATACAGTTGCCTACAGTGACCTTTCTCAATAGCAAGGCTATGCTCACTGAGTCTGTACATACAGTTGCCTACAGTGACCTTTCTCAATAGCAAGGCTATGCTCACTGAGTCTGTACATACAGTTGCCTACAGTGACCTTTCTCAATAGCAAGGCTATGCTCACTGAGTCTGTACATACAGTTGCCTACAGTGACCTTTCTCAATAGCAAGGCTATGCTCACTGAGTCTGTACATACAGTTGCCTACAGTGACCTTTCTCAATAGCAAGGCTATGCTCACTGAGTCTGTACATAGTTAAGGATTTTCTTAATTTTGGAGTCAGTCACAGTGGTCAGGTATTCTGCCACTGTGTACTCTCTGTTTATGGCCAAATAGCATTCCAATTTGCTCTGTTATGTTTGGTTGATTCTTTGCTTTCTTATAATTTGGTTGGGTCTGTGTTTCTGTCCCGGGACTCTGTGGGGTCTGTTTGTGTTTGTGAACAGAGCCCCAGAACCAGATGACTGAGAAAACTCTTCTCTAGGTTCATCTCTCTGTAGGTGAGGACTTTGTGGTGGAATGTGTGGGCATCACTTCCTTTCGTACTTCTGCTCTGCATGTATTGTTTGGGGTTTTGCATTGTGCACAAAGTATATTTTTGCAGACTTCTGCATGCTGAGTCTCAATTGGATGTTTGTCCCATTTTGTGAATTCTTGGTTGGGGAGCGGACCCCAGACCTCACAACCATAAAGGGCAATGGGTTCGATAACTGATTTAAGTATTTTAGCCAGATCCTAATTGGGATGTCGAGTTTCATGTTCCTTTTTATGGCATAGAAGGCCCTTTTTCCCTTGTCTCTTAGATTGTTCACAGCTTTGTGGAAGTTACCTGTGGTGTTGATGTTTAGGCCGAGGTAGGTGTAATTCTCTGTGTGCTTTAGGGCGCCAGTGTCTAGATAGAATTTGTATTTGTTGTCTTGGCTACTGGACCTTTTTTGGAACACCACTATTTTTTGTCTTACTGAGATTTACTGTCATGGCCCAAGTCCAACAGAATCTGTACTGAAGATCTCTCTCTGTCTTTCTCCCTGACAGTTGGCTGGAGGTGTGATCTTGGGAGTGGCTCTATGGCTTCGTCATGACAACCAGACCAGCAGTCTCCTCATGCAGCAGTTTGAAGGCCAGCAGGCTCCAAACACCTTCTATATCAGTAAGTAACCATGATCCCTGTGGGAATTGAACCCGCAACCTCCGCCATGTGGGTTGGGATACAACTTACTCTAGCTTCCTCTCCTCCCCTCTCCTCCCCTCTCTTCCCCTCCCCTCTCTTCCCTTCCCCTCTCCTCCCCTCTCTTCCCCTCTCTTCCCCTCCCCTCTCCTCCTCTCTCTTCTCCTCTTTTCCCCTCTCTTCCCCTCTCTCCTCCCCTCTCTTCCCCTCTCTTCCTCTCTCCTCCTCTCTCTTCCCCTCTCTTCCCCTCTCCTCCCCTCTCTCCCCTCTCCTCCTCTCCTCCCCTCTCTTTCCACTTCTCCTCTCCTCCCCTCTCTCTCCACTCCTCCTCTCCTCCCCTCTCTTCCCCTCTCCTCCCCTTTCCTCCTCTCTTCCCCTCTCTTCCCCTGACCCTGTATAATAATACATACCATTTAGCAGATGTTTTTATACAAGGAGTCTTACAGACAGGAACACTGTAACTATAACCCTCCCCCATTTCCTCCTCTCCCCCTTCTGGGTATATTTCTTCCCCCGCCTGTCATTAATCTCACCCCCCTCACCTTCTCCTCACCCCCCTCCTTCTCCTCACCCCTCCGCTCCTCCTACACACCCCTCCTCTCCTCCTACATACCCCTCCTCTCCTTCTCCTCACCCCTCCTCTCCTTCTCCTCACCCCCCTCACCTTCTCCTCACCCTCCTTTCCTTCTCACCCCCTCACCTTCTCCTCACCCCTCCTCTCCTTCTCCTCACCCCCTCACCTTCTCCCCCCCACCTTCTCCTCACTCTCCTCACCTTCTCCTCACCCCTCCTCTCCTCCTACACGCAACAGGAAGTTGCTGTTATTAGAGGGCCCTTGCTAGGCAAGCTGAGCTCTCCCAACAGGAAGTTGCTGGTATTAGAGGGCTCATGCTATGCAAGCTGAGCTCTCCAAACAGGAAGTTGCTGTTATTAGAGCGCCCATACTAGGCAAGCTGAGCTCTCCCAACAGGAAGTTGCTGTTATTAGAGGACCCATGCTAGGCAAGCTGAGCTGTCCCAGAAAGACCTGTTTTCTGCTTATTATGTTTACACACACAGGGATCTGGTGAGTTAGTATGAGGAGTATCCAGAAATAGCTGAAGAGGCAAGCAGCCAAGAACCAGGAAAATGAACAGGACCTGCGTAGATCCGCCGGGCCCTAGAGTGGCCTCTCTCTCTCTCTCTGTCTCTGTCTCTCTCTCTCTCTCTCTCTCTCTCTCTCTGTGTCTCTCTCTCTCTGTGTGTCTCTCTCTCTCTCGCTCTCTCTCTCTCTCTTTCTCTCTCTCTCTCTCTGTCTCTCTCTCTCTCTCTCTCTCTCTCTCTCTCTCTGTGTCTCTCTGTCTCTCTCTCTCTCTCTCTCTCTCTCTCTCTCTCTCTCTCTCTCTCTCTCTCTCTCTCTCTCTCTCTCTGTGTCTCTCTCTCTCTCTCTCTCTCTGTGTCTCTCTGTCTCTGTGTCTCTCTCTCTCTCTCGCTCTCTCTCTCTCTCTCTCGCTCTCTCTCTCTGTCTCTGTCTCTCTCTCTCTCTCTCTCTCTCTCTCTCTCTCTCTCTCTCTCTCTCTCTCTCTCTCTCTCTCTCTCTCTCTCTCTCTCTCTCTCTCTCTCTCTCTCTGTCTCTGTGTCTCTCTCTCTCTCGCTCTCTCTCTCTCTCTCTCTCTCTCTCTCTCTCTCTCTGTCTCTGTCTCTGTCTCTCTCTGCGATGATGGGATGGTAACAATGACAGGCGTTTTTGTTGCTTCTGCTTGTGACACCTCTGACAGCAGACAAGTGGTTCTTAGACACACACAGGCAACATAATCCTGAGAGCTCGGTGTCTCTCCCAACTGACCTTCATAAAGGAACACATGGGATATATATTCTATTCGTGCATTTACATTTAGATGCCAAAGCACACACATATATATATATACATACCGCTGGTGTGTGTGGCCAAACAGCTCTATTTCCATGTCATCCAACAAATGTAAACGCCTGGAGCTGGATGAAAAAACAGCGTTGGCACTTGTGTCACGATTGTCTAAGGTGGAAACAGCGGACCAAAGCGCAGCGAGGTGCTCACAGGCAACTATACATGGACAACTACCCACAAATGCAGGTGGGGAAAAAGGCTACCTAAGTATGGTTCTCAATCAGAGACAACGATAGACAGCTGCCTCTGATTGAGAACCACACCCGGGCCAAAACACAAAGAAATAGAAAACATAGAAATAAAGAAACTAGAATGCCCACCCTAGTCACACCCTGGCCTAACCAAAATAGAGAATAAAAGCCTCTCTATGGCCAGGGCGTGACAACTTGGCGAAGGAGGCTGAAACTTGGCCATAGGTGGATCTTCCAGCAAAACAATAACTGCAAGCAGACATCAAAATCCGCAAATAAAATATTAATTGACCACAAAATTAACATTTTGCAATGGCCGGACTTGAACACCATTGAAAACCTGTGGTTTGAATTGAAAAGGGCCGGTCCGTAAGAACAGACGAAAGATATCAATGATCTGGAAAAGATTCTGTATGGAGGAATGGCCTAAGATCCTTCCCAATGTGTTCACCATGGCCTAAGATCCTTCCCAATGTGTTCACCATGGCCTAAGATCCTTCCCAATGTGTTCACCATGGCCTAAGATCCTTCCCAATGTGTTCACCATGGCCTAAGATCCTTCCCAATGTGTTCTCCAACTCATAAAACATTCTAGAAGGCTCAGTGGCATTATCCTTACCAGCTGAGGTATTGAAAACAGGGGTGTCAATAATTTTGACCCCTACCTTGTTGAGAAGAAATGTATATTACTTGTTAAACAAAATCTCTTTCTCTGAGCAATTGTATTAGTATAAAATAATATAATTTCCACATTTGTTTGTTTAAAATATAGCTCAGTATTTTAATTATTTATTTTATAGAGTAATTTTTGCTGATCTTTATCAAGGGTGTCAATAATTCCGTACCCCACTGTACATACAGTGAGTCATGGGTGTCAATAATTCCGGACCCCACTGTACATACAGTGAGTCTTGGGTGTCAATAATTCCGGACCCCACTGTACATACAGTGAGTCATGGGTGTCAATAATTCCGGACCCCACTGTACATACAGTGAGTCATGGGTGTCAATAATTTCGTACCCCACTGTACATACAGTGAGTCATGGGTGTCAATAATTTCGTACCCCACTGTACATACAGTGAGTCATGGGTGTCAATAATTCCGGACCCCACTGTACATACAGTGAGTCATGGGTGTCAATAATTTCGTACCCCACTGTACATACAGTGAGTCATGGGTGTCAATAATTCCGGACCCCACTGTACATACAGTGAGTCATGGGTGTCAATAATTTCGTACCCCACTGTACATACAGTAAGTCATGGGTGTCAATAATTTCGTACCCCACTGTACATACAGTGAGTCATGGGTGTCAATAATTCCGGACCCCACTGTACATACAGTGAGTCATGGGTGTCAATCATTTCGTACCCCACTGTACATACAGTAAGTCATGGGTGTCAATAATTTCGTACCCCACTGTACATACAGTGAGTCATGGGTGTCAATAATTCCGGACCCCGCTGTACATACAGTGAGTCATGGGTGTCAATAATTCCGGACCCCACTGTACATACAATGAGTCATGGGTGTCAATAATTCCGGACCCCACTGTACATACAATGAGTCATGGGTGTCAATAATTCCGGACCCCACTGTACATACAATGAGTCATGGGTGTCAATAATTCCGGACCCCACTGTACATACAGTGAGTCATGGGTGTCAATAATTCCGGACCCCACTGTACATACAGTGAGTCATGGGTGTCAATAATTCCGGACCCCACTGTACATACAGTGAGTCATGGGTGTCAATAATTCCGGACCCCACTGTACATACAGTGAGTCATGGGTGTCAATAATTCCGGACCCCACTGTACATACAGTGAGTCATGGGTGTCAATAATTCCGGACCCCACTGTACATACAGTGAGTCATGGGTGTCAATAATTCCGGACCCCACTGTACATACAGTGAGTCATGGGTGTCAATAATTCCGGACCCCACTGTACATACAGTGAGTCATGGGTGTCAATAATTCCGGACCCCACTGTACATACAATGAGTCATGGGTGTCAATAATTCCGGACCCCACTGTACATACAATGAGTCATGGGTGTCAATAATTCCGGACCCCACTGTACATACAGTGAGTCATGGGTGTCAATAATTCCGGACCCCACTGTACATACAATGAGTCATGGGTGTCAATAATTCCGGACCCCACTGTACATACAGTGAGTCATGGGTGTCAATAATTCCGGACCCCACTGTACATACAGTGAGTCATGGGTGTCAATAATTCCGGACCCCACTGTACATACAGTGAGTCATGGGTGTCAATAATTCCGGACACCACTGTACATACAGTGAGTCATGGGTGTCAATAATTCCGGACCCCACTGTACATACAGTAAGTCACTATAATGCTGGAAATCCAAACATTGGTCGGCTGGGTGTCTTTGGGTGTGTCCAACATCAGGACCTGCAAAGATACGGTATTCCTGCAGAGTTAAGGGTTACTGTATTATTCCTGCTGAATTAAGGGTTACTGTATTATTCCTGCTGAATTAAGGGTTACCGTATTATTCCTGCTGAATTAAGGGTTACTGTATTATTCCTGCTGAGTTAAGGGTTACCGTATTATTCCTGCTGAATTAAGGGTTACCGTATTATTCCTGCTGAATTAAGGGTTACCGTATTATTCCTGCTGAATTAAGAGTTACTGTATTATTCCTGCTGAGTTAAGGGTTACTGTATTATTTATGCAGAGTTAAGGGTTACTATATTATTCCTGCTGAGTTGAGGGTTACTGTATTATTCCTGCTGAGTTAAGGGTTACTGTATTATTCCTGCTGAGTTAAGGGTTACTGTATTATTCCTGCTGAGTTGAGGGTTACAGTATTATTCCTGCTGAATTAAGGGTTACCGTATTATTCCTGCTGAGTTGAGGGTTACTGTATTATTCCTGCTGAGTTAAGGGTTACTGTATTATTCCTGCTGAGTTAAGGGTTACTGTATTATTCCTGCTGAGTTAAGGGTTACTGTATTATTCCTGCTGAGTTGAGGGTTACTGTATTATTCCTGCTGAGTTGAGGGTTACTGTATTATTCCTGCTGAGTTGAGGGTTACTGTATTATTCCTGCTGAGTTGAGGGTTACTGTATTATTCCTGCTGAGTTAAGGGTTACTGTATTATGCCTACTGAGTTGAGGGTTACTGTATTATTCCTGCTGAGTTAAGGGTTACTGTATTATTCCTGCTGAGTTAAGGGTTACTGTATTATTCCTGCTGAGTTGAGGGTTACTGTATTATTCCTGCTGAGTTGAGGGTTACTGTATTATTCCTGCTGAGTTGAGGGTTACTGTATTATTCCTGCTGAGTTGAGGGTTACTGTATTATTCCTGCTGAGTTAAGGGTTACTGTATTATGCCTACTGAGTTGAGGGTTACTGTATTATTCCTGCAGAGTTAAGGGTTACTGTTACTAATGCAAATTAATTACTTAAAAATCATACAATGTGATTTTCTGGATTTTTGTTTTAGATTCCGTCTCTCACAGTTGAACTGTACCTATGATAAAAAATTACAGACCTCTACATGCTTTGTAAGTAGGAAAACCTGCAAAATCGGCAGTGTTTCAAATACTTGTTCTCCCCACTGTATATATGGTCTGAACTTTTCCAAGGGTTCACAGGTCTGCGTATAGGCATTTAGGCTATTCTGTTTGTTGTGGTAGCAAAATATAGCGCCCATTCAATCAAATTTGGTCTTCTCCACTCCCATAGTTACCTCAGTTAAGTATACAGAGAGGGTAAAACTCCTGTTGGACACCATGTTTTTATAGCAGGGAACAGCCCAAACAGCCCGGCCCAAGCAAACCAGGCAAAGTGATGATTGGAGGGGTACAGCGATGCAGTACACCCACCCAGATGAACATCAAAGGGAGGTTTTTCTTCTCTCCTGCCCCTCAAACACACACCCTTGAATAATTCAAATAGCCTTGTACATCTTGTTGCTTGTTATAAATTAGAGTTGAAAGTGGATCTTTTTTTATCTTGCCTGGCACACCAAACTGGTGTTTATGTAGGACTGGATATAACTAAATATACACCCACGTCTGGACTCCCCTCCTACCAGACCAGTTGAACTAGTTAGTGGTACAGACTGGGTAGTTGTCAGTCGTCACTAGTGCAGTAGGAGGTACAGGCAGACAATCTGTGTTGTCTTGAGTACGTCCTCTGTAAGTGTAGCTCTGCAGTTGATTATCTCTGTTGTTGATTATCTCTGTTGTTGATTCTGTGACAGACTAGTGTGGGTGGAGAGGGGTTGAAAGAAGTGCCGCTGTCGGATTAAAGTCGTGTACTTTATCTACTAGTTGAAACATGTTGAATAGATTGATTGGCAGAGTCGTTTGAATGTGGGGGTTTTAGGGTTATCACTAAGTAACAAGACTGTGAAGAGGGAAGTTCGGTGATATACGTTGGTGGGGAAAGAAAGGAAGATAGAAGTGGTCGAACAAAAAGTTCACAATTAAACGCAATTTTAAGTCTTGTCTTCTGGTTCACAAACATGTTGCTACTGGTATAGAAATAACTTTTATAGTCATCTGTATTGATCGTGTGTGTGTGTGTGTGTGTGTGTGTGTGTGTGTGCGTGTGTGTGTGTGTGTGTGTGTGTGTGTGTGTGTGTGTGTGTGTGTGTGTGTGTGTGTGTGTGTGTGTGTGTGTGTGTGTGTGTGTGTGTGTGTGTGTGTGTGTGTGTGTGTGTGTGTGTGTGTGTGTGAGGGAGTGAGAGAGAGAGAGAGAGAGAGAGAACTGGCTGCCAAATGGGCTTCAGAGAGGAGAAGCAGAAAAATGCAGAGCTCTCTTTGATTATATAACTGACTTGGTGAACATGTTATCTTTTTTACTTCACTGTACATTTGTTGATTTAAGTCTGTAGATGCAAAGTCAAGAATCAAGACTTTTCACAAACAATTGTAGTGAAGTAATGTAATTAAAAAGATATGTTGTATAAAAATGGGGAGAGAGCGAGAGAGAAAGAAAGAAACAGAGAGACAGAAAGAGAGATAGAGAGAGAATTAGTCAAAACAGGAACATTTTACATCTGGCTAAAAATTAATAAAGAAATGATCTCAACAGAGAAAAATGTCCTCCTGTGTGCTACCTATATCCCCCCAATAGAATCCCTACACTTTAATGATGACAGCTTCTCCATCCTAGAGGGGGAGATCAATCATTTCCAGGCCCAGGGACATGTACTAGTCTGTGGAAACCTAATTGCCAGAACTGGACAAGAACCTGACACTCTCAGCAGACAGGGGAACACCTGGAGGTGACAGTATTCCCTCCCAATTATGCCCCTTAGACACAACTATGACAAAACAACCAACAAAAATGGGTCACAACTCCTGCAGCTCAATCATGAGTTAGTTACCCTGCTACACTCTGACTGGTGTGAGTTAGTTACCCTGCTACACTCTGACTGGTGTGAGTTAGTTACCCTGCTACACTCTGACTGGTGTGAGTTAGTTACCCTGCTACACTCTGACTGGTGTGAGTTAGTTACCCTACTACACTCTGACTGGTGTGAGTTAGTTACCCTGCTACACTCTGATTGGTGTGAGTTAGTTACCCTGCTACACACTGACTGGTGTGAGTTAGTTACCCTGCTACACTCTGACTGGTGTGAGTTAGTTACCCTGCTACACTCTGACTGATGTGAGTTAGTTACCCTGCTACACTCTGACTGGTGTGAGTTAGTTACCCTGCTACACTCTGACTGATGTGAGTTAGTTACCCTGCTACACTCTGACTGATGTGAGTTAGTTACCCTGCTACACACTCTGACTGGTGTGAGTTAGTTACCCTGCTATACACTCTGACTGGTGTGAGTTAGTTACCCTGCTATACACTCTGAGTGGTGTGAGTTAGTTACCCTGCTACACACTCTGACTGATGTGTGTTAGTTACCCTGCTACACTCTGACTGGTGTGAGTTAGTTACCCTGCTATACTCTGACTGGTGTGAGTTAGTTACCCTGCTACACACTCTGACTGGTGTGAGTTAGTTACCCTGCTACACTCTGACTGGTGTGAGTTAGTTACCCTGCTACACTCTGACTGGTGTGAGTTAGTTACCCTGCTACACACTCTGACTGGTGTGAGTTAGTTACCCTGCTACACTCTGACTGATGTGAGTTAGTTACCCTGCTACACTCTGACTGGTGTGAGTTAGTTACCCTGCTATATACTCTGACTGGTGTGAGTTAGTTACCCTGCTACACTCTGACTGGTGTGAGTTAGTTACCCTGCTACACTCTGACTGGTGTGAGTTAGTTACCCTGCTACACACTCTGACTGGTGTGAGTTAGTTACCCTGCTACACTCTGACTGGTGTGAGTTAGTTACCCTGCTACACTCTGACTGATGTGAGTTAGTTACCCAGCTACACTCTGACTGGTGTGAGTTAGTTACCCTGCTACACTCTGACTGGTGTGAGTTAGTTACCCTGCTACACTCTGACTGGTGTGAGTTAGTTACCCTGCTACACTCTGACTGGTGTGAGTTAGTTACCCTGCTACACACTGACTGGTGTGAGTTAGTTACCCTGCTACACACTGACTGGTGTGAGTTAGTTACCCTGCTACACTCTGACTGGTGTGTGTTAGTTACCCTGCTATACACTGACTGGTGTGAGTTAGTTACCCTGCTACACTCTGACTGGTGTGAGTTAGTTACCCTGCTACACTCTGACTGGTGTGAGTTAGTTACCCTGCTATACACTGACTGATGTGAGTTAGTTACCCTGCTATACACTGACTGATGTGAGTTAGTTACCCTGCTACACTCTGACTGGTGTGAGTTAGTTACCCTGCTACACTCTGACTGGTGTGAGTTAGTTTCCCTGCTACACTCTGACTGGTGTGAGTTAGTTACCCTGCTACACTCTGACTGGTGTGAGTTAGTTACCCTGCTACACTCTGACTGATGTGAGTTAGTTACCCTGCTACACTCTGACTGATGTGAGTTAGTTACCCTGCTACACTCTGACTGGTGTGAGTTAGTTACCCTGCTACACACTGACTGGTGTGAGTTAGTTACCCTGCAGGGAAATGCAGAGGTCGTCATGGTTGTTCACGGGTTGCTGTGAAGGAAGTCAGGTCAGTCGATCTACTAACTGAGCTACAGAGGACCATGTTCTACTATCTGAACTACAGAGGACCATGTTCTACTATCTGAACTACAGAGGACCATGTTCTACTAACTGAACTACAGAGGACCATGTTCTACTATCTGAACTACAGAGGACCATGTTCTACTAACTGAACTACAGAGGACCATGTTCTACTAACTGAACTACAGAGGACCATGTTCTACTAACTGAACTACAGAGGACCATGTTCTACTAACTGAACTACAGAGGACCATGTTCTACTAACTACAGAGAACCATTTTCTACTAACTGAACTACAGAGAACCATGTTCTACAAACTGAGCTACAGAGGACCATGTTCTACTAACTGAGCTACAGAGGACCATGTTCTACAAACTGAGCTACAGAGGACCATGTTCTACTAAACTTTCAGTTTCCTCGGGAACGAGAATTGGTATATTTTAGTTTGTGGGGAGAGGGGAGGGGGGGGGGTCCTTGGCTGGGTCCATGTCGCTGTCAGTGTGTGTGTGTGTGTGTATGTGTGCGTGTGTATGTGTGTAACGTGTGCGTGTGTATGTGTGTAACGTGTGTGTGTGTGTGTGTGTGTGTGTGTGTGTGTGTGTGTGTGTGTGTGTGTGTGTGTGTGTGTGTGTGTGTGTGTGTGTGTGTGTGTGTGTGTGTGTGTGTGTGTGTGTGTGTGTGTGCGCTACCTCCTCCTCCCTCTCAGTCCGGATGGATCTGGGAAGTCATCCTGTCCCAGTAACAGGATGTTACAGGATGTTACAGGATGTTACAGGATGCCCTCTTCTTCTCACATGTCATATCGCCGGACAGGGAAGCCGTATGGGGTTATCATATTGACTTATCATACTGCCACCTGGTGGTGATTCACACATAAACCAAGATTCATTCCAATGTGCTTTTAGAGCAGCATGCTAGACTGTCGACAATGCAGGAATTTCCCCGACTTTAGTCACTGTCACTAACCAGCTACCGTAACCTGGATACTCAGCCTTGCACCTTAGAGGCTGCTGCCCTATGTACATAGACATGGACTCACTGGTCACTTTAATAATGGAACACTGGCCACTTTAATAATGGAACACTGGTCACTTTAATAATGGAACACTGGTCACTTTAATAATGGAACACTGGTCACTTTAATAATGGAACACTGGCCACTTTAATAATGGAACACTGGTCACTTTAATAATGGAACACTAGTCACTTTAATAATGGAACACTGGTCACTTTAATAATGGAACACTGGTCACTTTAATAATAGAACACTGGTCACTTTAATAATGGAACACTGGTCACTTTAATAATGGAACACTGGTCACTTTAATAATGGAACACTGGCCACTTTAATAATGGAACACTGGTCACTTTAATAATGGAACACTGGTCACTTTAATAATGGAACACTGGTCACTTTAATAATGGAACACTGGCCACTTTAATAATGGAACACTGGTCACTTTAATAATGGAACACTGGTCACTTTAATAATGGAACACTGGCCACTTTAATAATGGAACACTGGTCACTTTAATAATGGAACACTAGTCACTTTAATAATGGAACACTGGTCACTTTAATAATGGAACACTGGTCACTTTAATAATGGAACACTGGCCACTTTAATAATGGAACACTGGTCACTTTAATAATGGAACACTAGTCACTTTAATAATGGAACACTAGTCACTTTAATAATGGAACACTGGCCACTTTAATAATGGAACACTGGTCACTTTAATAATGGAACACTGGTCACTTTAATAATGGAACACTGGTCACTTTAATAATGGAACACTGGTCACTTTAATAATGGAACACTGGTCACTTTAATAATGGAACACTGGTCACTTTAATAATGGAACACTGGTCACTTTAATAATGGAACACTGGTCACTTTAATAATGGAACACTGGTCACTTTAATAATGGAACACTGGTCACTTTAATAATGGAACGCTGGTCACTTTAATAATGGAACGCTGGTCACTTTAATAATGGAACGCTGGTCACTTTAATAATCGAACACTGGTCACTTTAATAATGGAACACTGGTCCCTTTAATAATGGAACACTAGTCACTTTAATAATGGAACACTGGTCACTTTAATAATGGAACACTGGTCACTTTAATAATGGAACACTGGTCACTTTAATAATGGAACACTGGTCACTTTAATAATGTTTACATACTGTTTTATCCACTTTATATGTAAGTACTGTATTCTAGTCAAGGCTATCCTATTTAACTATTGCTGTACATATACTATTCTATCCATGTATTCTACATATATACTACATATTCTATCTACATACTGTCCATAATATCTATGCATCACATCACACATATACAGTGCCTTCGGAAAGTTTTCAGACCCCTTCACTTTTCCCCATTTTGTTACGTTACAGCCTTATTCTAAAATGAATTAAATAACAAAAATCCTCAGCAATCTACACATAATACCCCATAATGACAAAGGGAAAACAGTTTTGAAGGTAAAAATACCTTATTCACATAAGTATTCAGACCCTTTGCTATGAGACTCTAAATTGTGCTCAGGTGCATCCTGTTTCTATTGATCATCCTTGAGATGTTTCTACAACTTGGATTGGAGTCCACCTGTGGTAAATTCAATTGATTGGAGATGATTTGGAAAGGCACACACCTGTCTATATAAGGCACCACAGTTGACAATGCATGTCAGAGCAAAAACCAAGCCAGGAGGTCGAAGGAATTGTCTTTAGAGCTCCGAGACAGGATTATGTCGAGGTACAGATCTGGGGAAGGGTACCAAAAAATGTCTGCAGCATTGAAGGTCGCCAAGAACACAGTGGCATCATTCTTAAATGGAAGAAGTTTGGAACCACAAAGACTCTTCCTAGAGCTGGCCCGCCTGGCCAAACTGAGCAAATGGAGGAGAAGTGCCTTGATCAGGGAGGTGACCAAGAACCCGATGGTCACTGTGACAGAGCTCTAGAGTCCCTCTGTGGAGATGGGAGAACCAGCGGCAGGGACTGGGAGACTAGTCAGGATCGAGGGAAAGATGAGCGGAGCAAAGTACAGAGAGATCCTTGTTGAAAACCTACCCCAGAGCGCTTCGGACCTCAGACTGGGACAAAGGTTCACCTTCCAACAGGACAACGACCCTAAGCACACAGCCAAGACAACGCATGAGTGGCTTCGGGACAAGTCTCTGAATGTCCTTGAGTGGCCCAGCCAGAGCCAGGTCTTTAATCCGATCATACATCTCTGGAGAGACCTGAAAATAGCTGTGCATCGACGCTCCCCATCCAACCTGACAGAGCTTGAGAGGATCTGCAGAGAAGAATGTGAGAAACTCCCCAAATACAGGTGTGCCAAGCCCCAAATACAGGTATGCCAAGAAGACTCAAGGCTGTAATCGCTGCCAAAAGGAGCTTCAACAAAGTACTGAGTAAAGTGTCTGTATACTTATGTAAATGGGATATTAGATTTTTATTTTATGAAGTAGCAAACATTTCTGAACCAGTTTTTGCGTCGTCATTATGGGGTATTGTGTGTAGATTGATGAGGGGGGAAAACAATTTAATCCATTTTAGAATAAGACTGTAATGTAACAAAACGTGGAAAAAGTCAAGGAGTCTGAATACTTTGCGAAGGCACTGTGTAGTTTATAAACTCAGCAAAAAAATAAACGTCCTCTCACTGTCAACTGCATTTATTGTCAGCAAACTTAACATGTGTAAATATTTGTATGAACATAACAAGATTCAACAACTGAGACATAAACTGAACAAGTTCCACAGACATGTGACTAACAGAAATTGAATAATGTGTCCCTGAACAAAGTGGGGGTTAAAATCAAAAGTAACAGTCAGTATCTGGTGTGGCCACCAGCTGCATTAAGTACTGCAGTGCATCTCCTCATGGACTGCACCAGATTTGCCAGTTATTGCTGTGAGATGTTACCCCACTCTTCCACCAAGGCACCTGCAAGTTCCTGGACATTTCTGGGGGGTGTCACGCTGCTGACTTTTGCCCGTTGCCTGCAGCAAAAGCCTCTATCCCGTCCTCTGGCTAGGCAGAGTACTTTAGGATTTTAGTTACTTCGGTGTAACAAGGGCCTAGCCGTGCGGCCCTACCAACCCTTCTATTTATTCGTACTGGCCCTTCGCGTGAGTTGGTTTTTTTCCTTCATTCACGTTGTCACTCCCTTATTTTCCGGTCTGGGGTGAGGCCTTGGATAGATGAGTACTTTATTACTTTATGTTTATAGATTCCTCCTATACTCCCTTAACTCGTCTCTTCCTCTCTTGTATACCAATACCTAATAACTAAACTTCTGTTAGTTATTATGCTCGTCAGCTAGTAGTCACTTGGAAACTAGTATTGTTATATGTTTGACTTTTCCAAAGATATATTATTGTCCACACAATGAAATATTCTTTAGTGCTATCCCTTTAACCTATAACCAGGGTCACTTTCCGTTCAGTGAGAGTGTCAAAGGCGTTCGCTCTCCGGGTAGGTTCCCTGGCCTAGTTGTCAAAGTTTCAAGCATTTATTTAAGTCACTCTGTTTTTTGTCTTACACACGATATTACAGTTAAATGGTTATACAGTCCTAATACATCAATAATGCTCAATCAATCCTTAATGCGTTATGCTATGCCAAATAGTATTGCAAATATAATCAGCTTAAACACTTCATATAACTCTTAAAATAAAGCAAATAACAATATATTTACCTTACTGCTCTATTCCCTTGGTCCTTCCCGAAACTGGTGTCTATAAGAGTGATATTGGCAGCCTCTGCTGTGTATAATATTTTAATCTCTTATTGTCTCCCAATTTCTTAAGGATACACTTTTCACTGCCTACTGCTTAGATACTGACCCCTTTTTAGTGACTCTTGGCTCTCTACGAGGCTTACTTATTTCTGGGCTTTTTCAATCCTTCAAATTGAAGTTGTCTCTGGTACTCCCAAGAATAGCGCTTGTTGCTCTCTAGGGGATTGCTCTCCTACACAACTGCTTCCTTTTAATGGAGCGACTTTTCCAGAATACAACACAACTCTCAAGATATACCAGTCAATATAATGCTTGTGCCTTAAGGTCAAAGTAGTCAATACAAGCAGAGTATAGTGAAGAGTAATTTACCTTGTCTGATGATTCTCTATGCTGTCCAAATCATATGTGTCGAGGATCATGCCCTAGGCACTGACCTCTCCTTCTTTAATACCTCTCTTTAGACACTCAGTTCGGGGGAAGACACTTGGAAGTGCAATCAATTTGTCACATCGTGCCACTACTACTTCTCTTGTAGCATGCTCAAAAATTTTCGGTGGGACTCAATGTTAAGTCTTTCAGCACTGATGCCCATACATCTTCTTCCGCTGGGGCGTCAGTTTGGTCGAGCGGTTCATACCAGTCTCCCTCAGCCTTCATGCTGATTGGTTCTTGTTTTATGTCTAGCTCTTTTTGAACCTGTTCATTTGTCTCCTCATACCACTCTCCCTCAGTCTTCATGCTGATTGGTTCTTGTTTTATGTCTAGCTCATTTTGAACCTGTTCATTTGTCTCCTCATACCAGTCTCCCTCAGTCTTCATGCTGATTGGTTCTTGTTTTATGTCTAGCTCATTTTGAACCTGTTCATTTGTCTCCTCATACCAGTCTCCCTCAGCCTTCATGCTGATTGGTTCTTGTTTTATGTCTAGCTCTTTTTGAACCTGTTCATTTGTCTCCTCATACCAGTCTCCCTCAGTCTTCATGTCGAGGGGTTCTTGTTTTATGTCTAGCTCATTTTGAACCTGTTCATTTGTCTCCTCATACCAGTCTCTTTTAGGTCTTGTTCATTTGGCTCCCTCTGCTGGTTGATCTCCGTCGTGGCAGTCATTCCCCAGTCTATAATTGGTCCTAGGGCCCACGGGAGTAGCTCTGGATCTGGCCTGATTTCTAGGGGAGGGGTCTGATTTCTTTTACTTTTCGTTACAGGGGAATGGCCCTAGCCCCTACCCTTCGATCCAACAGGTCCCAGACGTGCTAAATGGGATTGAGATCCGGGCTCTTCGCTGGCCATGGCAGAACACTGACATTCCTGTCTTGCAGGAAATCACGCACAGAACAAGCAGTATGGCTGGTGGCATTGTCATGCTGGAGAGTCATGTCAGGATGAGCCTGCAGGAAGGGTACCACATGAGGGAGGAGGATGTCTTCCCTGTAACGCACAGCGTTGAGATTGCCTGCAATGACGACAAGCTCAGTCCGATGATGCTGTGACACACCGCCCCAGACCATGACAGACCCTCCACCTCCAAATCGATCCCGCTCCAGAGTACAGGCCTCGGTGTAACGCTCATTCCTTTGACGATAAACGCGAATCCGACCATCACCCCTGGTGAGACAAAACCGTGACTCGTCAGTGAAGAGCACTTTTTGACAGTCCTGTCTGGTCCAGCGACAGTGGGTTTGTGCCCATAGGCGACGTTGTTGCCAGTGATGTCTGGTAAGGACCTGCCTTACAACAGGCCTACAAGCCCTCAGTCCAGCCTCTCTCAGCCTATTGCGGACAGTCTGAGCCCTGATGGAGGCATTACGCGCTCCTGGTGTAACTCGGGCAGTTGTTGTTGCCATCCTGTACCTGTCCCGCAGGTGTGATGTTCGGATGTACCGTTCCTGTGCAGGTGTTGTTACACGTGGTCTGCCACTACGAGGATGATCAGCTGTCCGTCCTGTCTCCCTGTAGCGCTGTCTTAGGCGTCTCACAGTACGGACATTGCAATTTATTGCCCTGGCCACATCTGCAGTCCTCATGCCTCCTTGCAGCATGCCTAAGGCACGTTCACGCAGATGAGCAGGGAACCTGGGCATCTTTCTTTTGGTGTTTTTCAGAGTCAGTAGAAAGGCCTCTTTAGTGTCCTAAGTTTTCATAACTGTGACCTTAATTGCCTACCGTCTGTAAGCTTTTAGTGTCTTAACGACCGTTCCACAGGTGCATATTAATTAATTGTTTATGATTCAATGAACAGTGTTTAAACCCTTTACAATGAAGATTTGTGAGGTTATTTGGATTTTACAAATTATCTTTGAAAGACAGGGTCCTGAAAAAGGGACGTTTCTGAGTTTATATATTATATATACAGTTGAAGTCGGAAGTTTACATACATCTTAGCCAAATACATTTATACCTCAATTTTTCACAATTTCTGACATTTAATACTCGTAAAAAATTCCCTGTCTTAGGTCAGTTAGGATCACCACTTTATTTTAAGAAGGTGAAATGTCAGAATAATAGTAGAGAGAATTATTTATTTCAGCTTTTATTTCTTTCATCACATTCCCAGTGGGTCAGAAGTTTACATACACTCAATTAGTATTTGGTAGCATTGCCTTTAAATTGTTTAACTTGGGTTAAACGTTTAGGGTAGCCTTCCACAAGCTTCCCACAACAAGTTGGGTGAATTTTGGCCCATTCCTCCTGACAGAGCTGGTGTAACTGAGTCAGGTTTGTAGGCCTCCTTGCTCGCACACTCTTTTTCAGTTCTGGCCACAAATTTTCTACAGGATTGAGATCAGGGCTTTGTGATGGCCACTCCAATACCTTGACTTTGTTTTCCTTAATCCATTTTGCCACAACTTTGGAAGTATGCTTGGGGTCATTGTCCATTTGGAAAACCCATTTGCGACCAAGCTTTAACTTCCTGACTGATGTCTTCAGATGTTGCTTCAATATATCCACATAATTTTCCTGCCTCATGATGCCATCTATTTTGTGAAGTGCACCAGTCCCTCCTGCAGTAAAGCACCCCCACAACATGATGCTGCCACCCCCATGCTTCATGGTTGGGATGGTGTTCTTTGGCTTGCAAGCCGCCCCCTTTTTCCTCCAAACATAATGATGGTCATTATGGCCAAACAGTTTGATTTTTGTTTCATCAGACCAGAGGACATTTCTCCAAAAAGTACGATCTTTGTCCCCATGTGCAGTTGCAAACCGTAGTCTGGCTTTTTGTATGGCATTTTTGGAGCAGTGGCTTCTTCCTTGCTGCGCGGCCTTTCAGGTTATGTCGATATAGGACTCGTTTTACTGTGGATATAGATACTTTTGTACCCGTTTCCTCCAGCATCTTCACAAGGTCCTTTGCTGTTGTTCTGAGACTGATTCGCACCTTTCGCACCATAGTACGTACATCTCTAAGAGACAGAATGCGTCTCCTTCCTGAGCGGTGTAACGACTGCGTGGTCCCATGGTGTTTATATTTGCGTACTATTGTTTGGACAGATGAACGTGGTACCTTCAGGCATTTGGAAATTGCTCACAAGGATGAACCAGACTTGTGGAGGTCTACAATGTTTTTTTTTTAGGTCTTGGCTGATTTCTTTTGATTTTCCCATGATGTCAAGCAAAGAGCCACTGAGTTTGATAGTAGGCCTTGAAGTACATCCACAGGTACACTTCATATTGACTCAAATGATGTCAATTTGCCTATCAGAAACTTCTAAAGCCATGACATAATTTTCTGGAATTTTCCAAGCTGTTTAAAGGCACAGTCAACATAGTGTATGTACACTTCTGACCCACTGGAATTGTGTTACAGTGAATTATAAGTGAAATAATCTGTCTGTAAACAATTGTTGGAAAAATTAACCGACTTGCCAAAACTATGGTTTGTTAACAAGAAATTTGTGCGGTGGTTGAAAAACGAGTTTTAATGACTCCAACCTAAGTGTATGTAAACTTCCGACTTCAACTGGACCTTATATATATATATACTCTGACATTGCTCATCCTAATATTATTATATTTCTTAATTACGTTCTTTTACTTTAGATGTGTGTGTATTGTTGTGAATTGTTAGATATTACTGCACTGTTGGAGCTAGAAACACAAGCATTTCGCTACAACCGCAATACCATCTGCTAAACACAGTATGTGTCTGCGACCAATACCATCTGCTAAACACAGTATGTGTCTGCGACCAATACCATCTGCTAAACACAGTATGTGTCTGCGACCAATACCATCTGCTAAACACAGTATGTGTCTGCGACCAATACCATCTGCTAAACACAGTATGTGTCTGCGACCAATACCATCTGCTAAACACAGTATGTGTCTGCGACCAATACCATCTGCTAAACACAGTATGTGTCTGCGACCAATACCATCTGCCTTGATTAGATTATATATTTTTTTATCAGGTTTTTGCTTGGCGGACCTTATTTGTTTCTTGACATTTGTCAATAACATTCATGAATCGAATTGTTTATGTCAAATTGTTTTGTATTGTATGTGTAACCCTGAATGTCCTAAAAAGAAAATGGCAAAATGACGGCAGGGCAAGTAGATGAATGAAAGTAGGGAATTTCAGCTTTTTTTCACTGTGGGACCAATGGAACTGTGTCTTTTTTTCCGTCTAGGCGTGTACATCCTGATTGCTGTGGGAGCTGTGATGATGATTGTAGGGTTCCTTGGTTGCTATGGCGCCATCCAGGAATCTCAGTGCCTCCTTGGAACGGTGAGTGAGTGACCACTAGAGGGCAGCAGGACAACATGTCTTTCAGGGCACGCCGCTCAACATTGGACTGTAGCACGGCCCCTACGGCGCTCTCTCTCAGGAATAGAATATATATCTTTTATTATCTATTGGTTAGAACAGAAATGTGTTTTTTCTGCATTAATTAACACATCCAGATATACATACACGTTGAGAGGCACAGGGTCAGCCACAGTGCAGCGTCCCTGGATGGACAGCAATATTAACAGACCTCTAAACATGGGAGAGTAGCACAGCCCTACAGCTCTCTCTCTCTCTCTCTCTCTCTCTCTCTCTCTCTGTCTCTCTCTGTCTCTCTCTCTCTCTCTCTCTCTCTCTCTCTCTCTGTCTCTCTCTGTCTCTCTCTCTCTCTCTCTCTCTCTCTCTCTCTCTCTCTCTCTCTCTCTCTCTCTCTCTCTCTCTCTCTCAAATTCAAATTCAAATTTCAAATTCAAGCTGCTTTATTGGCATGAAAAACATTGTGTCAATATTGCCAAAGCAACAATGTATACAATATACATTGTAATACAATTAAAACAATGACAAATAATAATATAGAATGGCAGTAAATAATAATACAAAATTAAATATAAAAATAGTAACAATAAAATGGTAACAGTCAATAATCGAATGTAATGTAATAAAAAAATGAAACTATAACTAACTTATAACTAAATAACGGTCATCTTCACCATTACATCGGTACTACAACTACTATCATCATTACCACTACTACCACCACCACCATCATTAAACTGCTATCATTACCATTACCACCCATACCATTACTACTTGGAATGATAAACAACAATAATAATAGTAATAACAATAACAGTAATAACAATAATAGTCATAATAAGTAAGTTACTGCTTACTATGCAGATGTTATTATTCAGTGTCTCTCAGGCTATGGCAGGCAAATACATATTTGGCTGCAAGAGGAGCCATTGCTCCTTCGCCCATGAGTATTTTTAGTTTTTCCTCTGGGTTTAATAAGTTAAAATTTGGAATAAATGTAGACATTTCGGTGAATAATGAATCTCTTGGTGAGGAATATTTATCACAGTAAAGGAGAAAGTGCATCTCTGTTCCTACCTCCCCTGTCGTGCAGTGACCACATACACGCTCCTCTTTGGGTAGCCATGTCTTTTTATGTCTGCCGGTTTCTATTGCCAATTGGTGGTCACTCAGCCTGTACTTGGTAAGAATCTGTCTCTGCTTCGTATCTCTGACAGAGTAGAGATATTCAGCCAATTCATATTCTCTGTTTAGGGTCAGATAGCATATATGAGTATGAGTCCTTTGATTGGTTCATGATTTTGTTTATTGGAATTCTTTCTTTTGAAGCAGTGCTGTTGTCAGCTTGGTTGGTGAGGTCCAACACCAGCTGACTGAGAGGGCTCGTTTCTGGGCTCAGCTCTTGGGTTTGAAGTGCTTTAAATTGCAGACTCGAATTTGGACTTGAATTTAGATGTAGCCAAAATTTTAATGATCTTTTCTGTATTTTCATTATTACTGGAAAGCGGCCCAATTCTGCCCTACATGCATTAGTTGGTGTATTTCTCTGGACTTGTAGGATTTTCCGACAGAATTCTGCATGTAGGGCTTCAATTGGATGTTTGTCCCACATTTTAAAGTCCAGTTTATTGAGTGGCCCCCAAACCTCACTTCCGTAAAGAACTATTGGTAGGATTACAATGTCAAATATTTTGGTCCAAATTCTAATTGGGATGTTGATTTTGAATAATTTCATTTTTATTGCATACAATGCTCTGCGGGCTTTTTCTTTGAGTGCATTCACTGCCCTATTAAAGTTTCCCGATGCAGATATGGTCAGACCAAGGTAGGTGTAATTTGTTTGTGTGTTCAATGATGGTGTTGTTCAGGGTGAATTTATATTTGTGTTTCTGACATCTGTTTTGTTTTTGGAAAATCATGATTTTAGTTTTTGGGAAATTTACTGCCAGGGCCCAATTATGGCAATATTGCTCTAGAATATTAATGTTCTGTTGAAGACCTTCTTTGGTTGGTGATAGAAGTACCAAGTCATCTCTCTCTCTCTCTCTCTCTCTCTCTCAATTCAATTTGCTTTATTGGCATGACGTAACAATGTACATATTGCCAAAGCTTATTTTGGATATTTACAATATAAAAAAAAATGAGAATCAAAATTGTCAACGGGACAACAGTAACAACAATAACCAAGTGTCAAAATAACCATACATTGAACAATAACAATAAGCATACAGTAGAGGACATGTGCAGGTTGATTGGTTTGTCAGACACTGTCCCTCATCTTATGGCAGGCAGCAATGTAGTGCGCTGCCAACCCACAGCTCTCTGCGTCCTCCCCCAACAGGACGGGTAGCCTATCCTCATCAGAGAGGTCTTTGAAACCTTGAATACGGGTTTCAAATTTGGGAAAATGATTGTTTTATATTTGTTTTATATTTTTTACATTTTGTCAGGAAATGCAGCTCCGTCTCAGGTTCTGCTGTTGTGCAGTCGTTGCACAGCCTTTCCTCTACAGGGAGCCAGGTGTTCCTGTGTCTACCCTTCTCAATGGCAAGGCTGTGCTCACTGAGCCTGTACTCTCTCTCTCTCTCTCTCTCTCTCTCTCTCTCTCTCTCTCTCTCTCTCTCTCTTTCTCTCTCTCTGGGACCAATCATTTTTGTGGAAGATCAAGTTTTGGCCTTCAGTAAAGTAAAGCCCTGAGATTACACATATCCCTATTTCAAAAAGCTTGACAAATTAATCTCTCTTTTGTCTTTCTCTTTCAGTTCTTCTTCCTGTTGGTGTGCCTTTTCGCCTGTGAGGTAGCTGCTGGGATCTGGGGATTTAGTAACCGAGACACAGTAAGACACACACGAACACACACACACGCACATGCACGAACACACACACACACATCGACTCTACCAAACTCTGCTATCTCCGTTTGTTCCAGATCTCCAAGGAGATGATCAACTTCTACGATGCGGCCTACATCAAGTCAGTGGACATCGTAGACTCTTCCAGCAAAACAGCTGCTATCAAAGTCCTGGAGGTGTTCCACGAGACGGTAGGTCACCACTCTCACCTCTGGGTCATTTCATCATCATTTCAATCTGTTAAAGTGGTTAATAACAGAGTGTAGCATAATACAGTAATGTGGTTATAAAACACGAGCTATTTCCTGTAGATCCTGAAGATCACACTTGACTGCGTTTACACAGGCAGCCCAATTCTGATATTTTATTCCATTGATTGGGTCTTTTGACCAATCTGATCAGCTCTGGGGGAAAAAAAGAGCTCATCTGAAAAGATCTGATGTGATTGGTTAAAAAAAACAATTTGTGAATAAAAATATATAAAATCAAGTCAAATAAAATAAAATAAAATAAAAACAGGTGTAGACCTTACAATGAAATGCTGACTTACAAGCCCTTAACCAGTTTTAAGAAAAATACCTAAAAAAAACAAGAAATAAAAGTAACAAATAATTATAGAGCGGCAGTAAAATAACAATAGCGAGGCTATATACAAGGGGTACCGGTGCAGAGTCAATGTGCAGGGGCACCGCTGTCGAGGTAATTGAGGTAATACGGTCCCGTGTGGCTCAGTTGGTAGAGCATGGCGCTTGCAACGCCAGGGTTGTGGGTTCATTCCCCACGGGGGGACCAGGATGAATATGTATGAACTTTCCAATTTGTAAGTCGCTCTGGATAAGAGCGTCTGCTAAATGACTAAAATGTAAATGTAATACACACTGTACATGTAGGTAGAGGTAAAGTGACTATCATAATAACAGGTAGCAGCAGTGTAAAAGAGGGTGGGGGGGGGCAATGCAAATAGTCTGGGTAGCCATTTGATTAGCTGTTCAGGAGTCTTATGGCTTGGGAGTAGAAGCTGTTTTGAAGCCTTTTGGTCCTAGACTTGGTGCTCCGGTACCGCTTGCCATGCGGTAGTAGAGAGGACAGTCTTTGACTAGGGTGGCTGGAGTCTTTGACAATTTTCAGGGCCTTCCTCGGGGATTTGATCTTGCAACCTTTCGATTACTAGTCCAACGCTCTAGCCACTAGGCTACGCTGCCGCCCCTCCACTCTAACCACTAGGCTACGCTGCCGCCCCTCCACTCTAACCACTAGGCTACGCTGCCGCCCCTCCACTCTAACCACTAGGCTACGCTGCCGCCCCTCTACTCTAACCACTAGGCTACGCTGCCGCCCCTCCACTCTAACCACTAGGCTACGCTGCCGCCCCTCTACTCTAACCACTAGGCTACGCTGCCGCCCCTCCACTCTAACCACTAGGCTACGCTGCCGCCCCTCCACTCTAACCACTAGGCTACGCTGCCGCCCCTCCACTCTAACCACTAGGCTACGCTGCCGCCCCTCTACTCTAACCACTAGGCTACGCTGCCGCCCCTCCACTCTAACCACTAGGCTACGCTGCCGCCCCGTCACTCTAACCACTAGGCTACGCTGCCGCCCCTCCACTCTAACCACTAGGCTACGCTGCCGCCCCTCCACTCTAACCACTAGGCTACGCTGCCGCCCCTCCACTCTAACCACTAGGCTACGCTGCCGCCCCTCCACTCTAACCACTAGGCTACGCTGCCGCCCCTCTACTCTAACCACTAGGCTACGCTGCCGCCCCTCCACTCTAACCACTAGGCTACGCTGCCGCCCCGTCACTCTAACCACTAGGCTACGCTGCCGCCCCTCCACTCTAACCACTAGGCTACGCTGCCGCCCCTCCACTCTAACCACTAGGCTACGCTGCCGCCCCTCCACTCTAACCACTAGGCTACGCTGCCGCCCCTCCACTCTAACCACTAGGCTACGCTGCCGCCCCTCCACTCTAACCACTAGGCTACGCTGCCGCCCCTCCACTCTAACCACTAGGCTACGCTGCCGCCCCTCCACTCTAACCACTAGGCTACGCTGCCGCCCCTCCACTCTAACCACTAGGCTACGCTGTCGCCCCTTTATAAAATGTTTTCTCCTCAATGCGATCGTTGTACTGTGACGGTTCTGTAGAACTGAGGGACGGCTGGGGGAGAGAAATATCTATCAATCAATCAATCAATCAATCAATGGCATGACTGACCGGTTGTCTCTGCCCGTGTCCTCAGCTGGACTGCTGTGGTAAAGGAGATGACTCCCCCTTATTCAAACAAGTAGCCGGAACTCTGTGTCCCAAGAAGACCCAGAACGATGCCTTGTTGAAACCTCAGGTACCGTTCACACATCGCCTTGTTCCCCGGGGCAATGTCCAATGATTCAGGGGGGTTTGGGTTCAATACGGAACACACATTTAGGTTGAACGTATTCATTTGTGCAACTGACTGGGTATCCCCTTTTACCTTCCCTTTCCAATGTTTTGATATTTGGTGAAAGTAGTTCAAATGGATGTTTTGGAATACTTGGATTTGCAAAACATTTGGCGACCCAAAAAACAGCATTCTCTCCTGGAAGGGAATCCTAATCATTATTACTGTAGATCTCTATGTACTATTTAAATGAATGCTTTACACAGCACATTTATATGACAGGAGGAAAACTAGTGTTTAAGGGTTGGTCCTTATCCCCTCCCTGTGTTCCCCTCCCACTAGAGCTGTCATCTGAAGCTGAAGGACCTGTTCTCTGAGAAGCTCTGCCTGATTGGTCTAGCTGCCCTGGTGGTCGCTGTCATCATGGTGAGCGGTGTTACCATGGAGACGCTCCTGAATTACTTTTCTGTTATATTCTATAATCCACTGCGCTACAGTAAACGATACTTTGGAAGCCTGTGACAGTTACTATCTGCACCGACAGAAAGGTCCTCCTGACCTCTGCTGTCCTGACTGAGTGAGGACCGATGTTGACGTCTTGATAAAGACCTTCCTCTTCTTCTTCTTCCTCTGTAGATCTTTGAGATGATATTCACCATGGTTCTCTGCTGTGCGATCCGCAACGCCACCCCGGTGTACTAGAACCACAGAACCGTAATAGAACCATAGAACGACGGAACCATGGAATCATAGAACCACAGAACCATATTGGAGGGGGAAAGTCCTCTACAGATCAAAGCCAACAAAGGGGATACAAATGTTATGTTATGTTTTGTGTTGTACTTCCTGTTATGTATTATGTTGTAGTTCCTTTTATGTTTTGTGTTGTACTTCCTGTTATGTATTGTGTTGTAGTTCATTTTATGATTTGTGTTGTAGTTCCTGTTATGTTTTGTGTTGTAGTTCATTTTATGATTTGTGTTGTAGTTCCTTTTTTGTGTTGTAGTTCCTTTTATGTTTTGTGTTGTACTTCCTTTTTTGTGTTGTAGTTCCTGTTATGTTTTGTGTTGTACTTCCTTTTTTGTGTTGTAGTTCCTGTTATGTTTTGTGTTGTAGTTCCTGTTATGTTTTATGTTGTAGTTCCTGTTAAGTTTTGTGTTGTAGTTCCTGTTTTGTGTTGTACTTCCTGTTTTGTGTTGTACTTCCTGTTTTGTGTTGTAGTTCCTGTTCATTCTTATTATATTGCAGGATCATGTACATTTTTATATGTACATTTTATAAGTACATTTTTATCAGTATTTTTGAATAGAGACTAGATTTTACAACAGTATTTTTGTTAATTATGTTTGAACAATACTTCTAATATAACAGTTTGAGTCTTTTGATGACCGTTGATTAAATGCCAGGCTTTGACCAGCGGACATTTAGCATCGCTCTAATGCTAAATCTTTTACTAATAGATTTTTTTACTTTGAATCACTTTGTATCTTTTCGTGAAAGACTTCTCCAAGGTTGAAGAGTTCAGTGCTCTTTTTTACTTTTCCCAGGGTCCATAGGGCTCTAGTGAATAGTAGTGCACTACTTTAACCCAGGGTCCATAGGGCTCTAGTGAACAGTAGTGCACTACTTTAACCCAGGGTCCATAGGGCTCTAGTGAACAGTAGTGCACTACTTTAACCCAGGGTCCATAGGGCTCTAGTGAACAGTAGTGCACTACTTTTCCCAGGGTCCATAGGGCTCTAGTGAACAGTAGTGCACTACTTTTCCCAGGGTCCATAGGGCTCTAGTGAACAGTGGTGCACTATATAGAGAATAGGGGGCTACTTGGGACACAACCCTGGATTTCATTAGTGGTTAGGCAACGCTTGAAGTGGAATAAAAAAGGTGCACACAAACTGTTGAAGAAAACGTCATTATTCTATAAGAGGTGAAGGTACTCATATTATTATATAAGAGGTGAAGGTACTCATATTATTCTATAAGAGGTGAAGGTACTCATATTATTCTATAAGAGGTGAAGGTACTCATATTATTCTATAAGAGGTGAAGGTACTCATATTATTATATAAGAGGTGAAGGTACTCATATTATTATATAAGAGGTGAAGGTACTCATATTATTATATAAGAGGTGAAGGTACTCTTATTATTCTATAAGAGGTGAAGGTATTCATATTATTATATAAGAGGTGAAGGTACTCTTATTATTCTATAAGAGGTGAAGGTACTCATATTATTATATAAGAGGTGAAGGTACTCTTATTATTCTATAAGAGGTGAAGGTACTCTTATTATTATATAAGAGGTGAAGGTACTCTTATTATTCTATAAGAGGTGAAGGTACTCTTATTATTATATAACAGGTGAAGGTACTCATATTATTCTATAAGAGGTGAAGGTACTCTTATTATTCTATAAGAGGTGAAGGTACTCATATTATTATATAAGAGGTGAAGGTACTCATATTATTCTATAAGAGGTGAAGGTACTCTTATTATTCTATAAGAGGTGAAGGTACTCTTATTATTCTATAAGAGGTGAAGGTACTCTTATTATTCTATAAGAGGTGAAGGTACTCTTATTATTCTATAAGAGGTGAAGGTACTCTTATTATTCTATAAGAGGTGAAGGTACTCATATTATTCTATAAGAGGTGAAGGTACTCATATTATTCTATAAGAGGTGAAGGTACTCTTATTATTATATAAGAGGTGAAGGTACTCATATTATTCTATAAGAGGTGAAGGTACTCATATTATTATATAAGAGGTGAAGGTACACATATTATTATATAAGAGGTGAAGGTACTCACATTATTATATAAGAGGTGAAGGTACTCACATTATTATATAAGAGGTGAAGGTACTCTTATTATTATATAAGAGGTGAAGGTACTCATATTATTATATAAGAGGTGAAGGTACTCATATTATTCTATAAGAGGTGAAGGTACTCTTATTATTCTATAAGAGGTGAAGGTACTCTTATTATTCTATAAGAGGTGAAGGTACTCTTATTATTCTATAAGAGGTGAAGGTACTCATATTATTATATAAGAGGTGAAGGTACTCACATTATTATATAAGAGGTGAAGGTACTCACATTATTATATAAGAGGTAAAGGTACTCTTATTATTATATAAGAGGTGAAGGTACTCATATTATTATATAAGAGGTGAAGGTACTCATATTATTATATAAGAGGTGAAGGTACTCTTATTATTCTATAAGAGGTGAAGGTACTCATATTATTCTATAAGAGGTGAAGTTACTCATATTATTCTATAAGAGGTGAAGGTACTCTTATTATTCTATAAGAGGTGAAGGTACTCTTATTATTCTATAAGAGGTGAAGGTACTCTTATTATTCTATAAGAGGTGAAGGTACTCTTATTATTCTATAAGAGGTGAAGGTACTCATATTATTCTATAAGAGGTGAAGGTACTCATATTATTCTATAAGAGGTGAAGGTACTCTTATTATTCTATAAGAGGTGAAGGTACTCTTATTATTCTATAAGAGGTGAAGGTACTCTTATTATTCTATAAGAGGTGAAGGTACTCATATTATTCTATAAGAGGTGAAGGTACTCATATTATTATATAAGAGGTGAAGGTACTCTTATTATTCTATAAGAGGTGAAGGTACTCTTATTATTCTATAAGAGGTGAAGGTACTCATATTATTCTATAAGAGGTGAAGGTACTCATATTATTCTATAAGAGGTGAAGGTACTCATATTATTCTATAAGAGGTGAAGGTACTCATATTATTCTATAAGAGGTGAAGGTACTCATATTATTCTATAAGAGGTGAAGGTACTCATATTATTCTATAAGAGGTGAAGGTACTCATATTATTCTATAAGAGGTGAAGGTACTCATATTATTCTATGAGAGGTGAAGGTACTCATATTATTCTATAAGAGGTGAAGGTACTCATATTATTCTATAAGAGGTGAAGGTACTCTTATTATTCTATAAGAGGTGAAGGTACTCTTATTATTCTATAAGAGGTGAAGGTACTCTTATTATTCTATAAGAGGTGAAGGTACTCATATTATTCTATAAGAGGTGAAGGTACTCATATTATTCTATAAGAGGTGAAGGTACTCTTATTATTCTATAAGAGGTGAAGGTACTCTTATTATTCTATAAGAGGTGAAGGTACTCTTATTATTCTATAAGAGGTGAAGGTACTCATATTATTCTATAAGAGGTGAAGGTACTCTTATTATTCTATAAGAGGTGAAGGTACTCATATTATTCTATAAGAGGTGAAGGTACTCATATTATTCTATAAGAGGTGAAGGTACTCTTATTATTCTATAAGAGGTGAAGGTACTCTTATTATTATATAAGAGGTGAAGGTACTCTTATTATTATATAAGAGGTGAAGGTACTCATATTATTCTATAAGAGGTGAAGGTACTCATATTATTCTATAAGAGGTGAAGGTACTCATATTATTCTATAAGAGGTGAAGGTACTCTTATTATTCTATAAGAGGTGAAGGTACTCTTATTATTCTATAAGAGGTGAAGGTACTCTTATTATTCTATAAGAGGTGAAGGTACTCATATTATTCTATAAGAGGTGAAGGTACTCATATTATTCTATAAGAGGTGAAGGTACTCTTATTATTCTATAAGAGGTGAAGGTACTCTTATTATTCTATAAGAGGTGAAGGTACTCTTATTATTCTATAAGAGGTGAAGGTACTCTTATTATTCTATAAGAGGTGAAGGTACTCATATTATTCTATAAGAGGTGAAGGTACTCATATTATTCTATAAGAGGTGAAGGTACTCATATTATTCTATAAGAGGTGAAGGTACTCTTATTATTCTATAAGAGGTGAAGGTACTCATATTATTCTATAAGAGGTGAAGGTACTCATATTATTCTATAAGAGGTGAAGGTACTCATATTATTCTATAAGAGGTGAAGGTACTCATATTATTCTATAAGAGGTGAAGTGAAGGTACTCATATTATTCTATAAGAGGTGAAGGTACTCATATTATTCTATAAGAGGTGAAGGTACTCATATTATTCTATAAGAGGTGAAGGTACTCATATTATTCTATAAGAGGTGAAGGTACTCATATTATTCTATAAGAGGTGAAGGTACTCTTATTATTCTATAAGAGGTGAAGGTACTCATATTATTCTATAAGAGGTGAAGGTACTCATATTATTATATAAGAGGTGAAGGTACTCTTATTATTCTATAAGAGGTGAAGGTACTCATATTATTCTATAAGAGGTGAAGGTACTCTTATTATTCTATAAGAGGTGAAGGTACTCATATTATTATATAAGAGGTGAAGGTACTCATATTATTCTATAAGAGGTGAAGGTACTCATATTATTCTATAAGAGGTGAAGGTACTCTTATTATTCTATAAGAGGTGAAGGTACTCTTATTATTCTATAAGAGGTGAAGGTACTCTTATTATTCTATAAGAGGTGAAGGTACTCTTATTATTCTATAAGAGGTGAAGGTACTCTTATTATTCTATAAGAGGTGAAGGTACTCTTATTATTCTATAAGAGGTGAAGGTACTCTTATTATTCTATAAGAGGTGAAGGTACTCTTATTATTCTATAAGAGGTGAAGGTACTCTTATTATTCTATAAGAGGTGAAGGTACTCTTATTATTCTATAAGAGGTGAAGGTACTCTTATTATTCTATAAGAGGTGAAGGTACTCTTATTATTCTATAAGAGGTGAAGGTACTCTTATTATTCTATAAGAGGTGAAGGTACTCTTATTATTCTATAAGAGGTGAAGGTACTCATATTATTCTATAAGAGGTGAAGGTACTCATATTATTCTATAAGAGGTGAAGGTACTCATATTATTCTATAAGAGGTGAAGGTACTCTTATTATTCTATAAGAGGTGAAGGTACTCATATTATTATATAAGAGGTGAAGGTACTCATATTATTCTATAAGAGGTGAAGGTACTCATATTATTCTATAAGAGGTGAAGGTACTCATATTATTCTATAAGAGGTGAAGGTACTCTTATTATTCTATAAGAGGTGAAGGTACTCATATTATTCTATAAGAGGTGAAGGTACTCATATTATTATATAAGAGGTGAAGGTACTCATATTATTCTATAAGAGGTGAAGGTACTCATATTATTCTATAAGAGGTGAAGGTACTCATATTATTCTATAAGAGGTGAAGGTACTCATATTATTCTATAAGAGGTGAAGGTACTCATATTATTATATAAGAGGTGAAGGTACTCTTATTATTCTATACGAGTTGAAGGTACTCATATTATTATATAAGAGGTGAAGGTACTCATATTATTCTATAAGAGGTGAAGGTACTCATATTATTCTATAAGAGGTGAAGGTACTCATATTATTATATAAGAGGTGAAGGTACTCATATTATTATATAAGAGGTGAAGGTACTCATATTATTCTATATGAGGTGAAGGTACTCATATTATTCTATATGAGGTGAAGGTACTCTTATTATTCTATAAGAGGTGAAGGTACTCATATTATTATATAAGAGGTGAAGGTACTCATATTATTCTATAAGAGGTGAAGGTACTCATATTATTATATAAGAGGTGAAGGTACTCATATTATTCTATAAGAGGTGAAGGTACTCATATTATTATATAAGAGGTGAAGGTACTCATATTATTCTATAAGAGGTGAAGGTACTCTTATTATTCTATAAGAGGTGAAGGTACTCTTATTATTATATAAGAGGTGAAGGTACTCATATTATTCTATAAGAGGTGAAGGTACTCTTATTATTATATAAGAGGTGAAGGTACTCATATTATTATATAAGAGGTGAAGGTACTCTTATTATTATATAAGAGGTGAAGGTACTCATATTATTATATAAGAGGTGAAGGTACTCTTATTATTCTATACGAGGTGAAGGTACTCATATTATTATATAAGAGGTGAAGGTACTCATATTATTCTATAAGAGGTGAAGGTACTCTTATTATTCTATAAGAGGTGAAGGTACTCTTATTATTATATAAGAGGTGAAGGTACTCATATTATTCTATAAGAGGTGAAGGTACTCATATTATTATATAAGAGGTGAAGGTACTCATATTATTATATAAGAGGTGAAGGTACTCTTATTATTATATAAGAGGTGAAAGTACTCATATTATTCTATAAGAGGTGAAGGTACTCTTATTATTATATAAGAGGTGAAGGTACTCATATTATTCTATAAGAGGTGAAGGTACTCTTATTATTCTATAAGAGGTGAAGGTACTCATATTATTATATACGAGGTGAAGGTACTCTTATTATTATATAAGAGGTGAAGGTACTCATATTATTATATAAGAGGTGAAGGTACTCTTATTATTCTATACGAGGTGAAGGTACTCTTATTATTCTATAAGAGGTGAAGGTACTCATATTATTATATAAGAGGTGAAGGTACTCTTATTATTCTATAAGAGGTGAAGGTACTCATATTATTATATAAGAGGTGAAGGTACTCATATTATTCTATAAGAGGTGAAGGTACTCATATTATTCTATAAGAGGTGAAGGTACTCTTATTATTCTATAAGAGGTGAAGGTACTCATATTATTATATAAGAGGTGAAGGTACTCATATTATTCTATAAGAGGTGAAGGTACTCATATTATTCTATAAGAGGTGAAGGTACTCTTATTATTCTATAAGAGGTGAAGGTACTCTTATTATTCTATAAGAGGTGAAGGTACTCATATTATTATATAAGAGGTGAAGGCACTCATATTATTCTATATGAGGTGAAGGTACTCATATTATTCTAAAAGAGGTGAAGGCACTCATATTATTCTATAAGAGGTGAAGGTACTCATATTATCCTATAGAGGTGAAGGCACTCATATTATTCTATATGAGGTGAAGGTACTCATATTATTCTATAAGAGGTGAAGGTACTCATATTATTCTATAAGAGGTGAAGGTACTCATATTATTCTATAAGAGGTGAAGGTACTCATATTATCCTATAGAGGTGAAGGCACTCATATTATTCTATATGAGGTGAAGGTACTCATATTATTCTATAAGAGGTGAAGGTACTCATATTATTCTATAAGAGGTGAAGGTACTCATATTATCCTATAAGAGGTGAAGGTACTCATATTATCCTATAGAGGTGAAGGCACTCATATTATTCTATAAGAGATGCCGGTTCTCTGGGTGTATTACATGAATTCTGGCAGTAGTGTAGTAAATTATCTTGAATTGCAATAACTTATGTCTAAGGTTGTAGGAGAAAATATGAACATTTTCACATATCTGTTACTAATAGTTCTCACTAATTTCATCTTTGAGCTCTGTTTCCCATTGTTTCCTAATAGGTTCTGAGCTATCAAGTAGAAATTCAATCGACCCTTGATATAACATGGCAACCAACTTCTTTCCGTATTTGTACATTGCTTGATGTTTTAGGTTCATCCGGACTCTGTTGAAGAGATTGAATAAGATTTCTTAGTTTTAAGAATTTAAAGACATTTGTGTTGGATAACCCACATGTTTGGTCTAGAGAATAATGTGACCCCACTGTGGAAAGGGGAGACTCTTACCAACACGATGGTGTCCGCTGAAGGTAACTCATACAAATGACTGGACGTATGGAGGTAGTTTTGTGCCAAAGTTCAGGAAATGTCCTGTACAGTTGCACAGGTGAGAGAGTGACCTTATTGGTCCCTCCATAGTGGCCATTCCATTTAATGCAGGTTATTGGTCATTGACTATGTCTCTATGCAATACAAACAAATGTATATATATACTCAGGTCATGGCACGACTTAAATGCGCTCTCGTCCTATTTTAAATAAGGTGCGTTATGAAGGATAATTTTTATTTACAGTACCAGTCAAAAGTTTGGGCACACCTACTCATTCAAGGGTTTTTCTAGTGAACGACATCAAAACTATGAAATTACACATATGGAATCATGTAGTAGCCAAAAAAGGTGTTAAACAAATATTTTAAAAGTAGCCACCCTGCCTTGATGACAGCTTTGCACACTCTTGGCATTCTCTCAACCAGCTTCATGAGGTAATCAGCTGGAATGCATTTCAATTAACAGGTGTGCCTTGTTAAAAGTTAATTTGTGGAATTTTCCTTCTTAATGCGTTTGAGCCAATCAGTTGTGTTGTGACAAGGTAAGGGGGCATACAGAAGATCCATGGACGAATTCGCTGCAAATGTCAAGAGTCAATGTGCAGCAGGTGGGACGGAGTCAGGCGCAGGACACCGAGAATGAGTAATAAAGGTCTTTACTCAACAAAACAACAAAATATTCCACGTAGGTGTAACGGCTGTCGTAGTTGTTCTCCTCCTCAGACGAGGAGGAGCATGGATCGGACCAAGATGCGGATTGGTAAGTATTCATTATTTAATGGAAAAACAACAAACACTACAAAATACAAAACCAACAAACGTGACTAACCCGAAACAGTCCTGTGTGGCCCAAACACTGACACAGGAACAAACACCCACAAAAGACAAGTGAAACCCTGGCTGCCTTAGTATGATTCTCAATCAGGGACAACGATTGACAGCTGTCTCTGATTGAGAATCATACCAGGCCGAACACAAAATCCCAACATAGAAAATCAAACCTAGACCAACCCACCCAACTCACGCCTTGACCAACTAAAACAAATACATGACAAAGGAAAACAGGTCAGGAACGTGACAGAACCCCCCCCCCCCTTAAGGTGCGAACTCCGGGCGCACCAGCACAAAGTCTAGGGGAGGGTCTGGGTGGGCGTCTGTCCACGGTGGCGGCTCTGGCGCTGGTCGTGGTCCCCACCCCACCATAGTCAACCCCCGCTTCCGTGGCCTCCTCCCAATATTCACCCTCCATGTCAATCCCACTATTCCAAAGGGCAGTAACAGACTGAGGGGTAGCACCTGACTGAGGGGCAGCACCTGACTGAGGGGTAGCACCTGACTGAGGGGCGGATCCTGGCTGGCTGGCTCTGGCGGATCCTGGCTGGCGGAAGGCTCTGGCTGGTCCTGGCTGGACGGCTCTGGCTGGTCCTGGCTGGACGGCTCTGGCTGGTCCTGGCTGGACGGCTCTGGCTGGTCCTGGCTGGACGGCTCTGGCTGATCCTGGCTGGCGGAAGGCTCTGGCGGATCCTGGCTGGCGGAAGGCTCTGGCTGGTCCTGGCTGGACGGCTCTGGCTGGTCCTGGCTGGACGGCTCTGGCTGGTCCTGGCTGGACGGCTCTGGCTGGTCCTGGCTGGACGGCTCTGGCTGGTCCTGGCTGGACGGCTCGGGCTGGTCCTGGCTGGACGGCTCGGGCTGGTCCTGGCTAGACGGCTCTGGCTGGTCCTGGCTGGACGGCTCTGGCTGGTCCTGGCTGGACGGCTCTGAAGGCTCGGGACAGACAGGCAGCGCTGGGCAGGCAGACAGTTCAGACCACGCTGGGCAGGCAGACAGTTCAGGCAGCGCTGAGCAGGCAAGCAGCGCAGGCGGCGTTGGGCAGACGGCCGACTCTGACCTGCTGAGGCGCACAGTAGGCCTGGTGCGTGGTGCCAGAACTGGAGGCACTGGGCTGGAGACACGCACCACAGGGAGAGTGCGTGGAGGAGGAACAGGGCTCTGGAAACGCACTGGAAGCCTGGTGCGTGGTGTTGGCACTGATGGTACTGGGCTGGGGTGGGAAGGTGGCGCCGGATATACCGGACCGTGAAGGAGGACACGCGCTCTTGAGCACCGAGCCTCCCCAACCCTACCAGGTTGAATGGTCCCCGTAGCCCTGCCAGTGCGTCGAGGTGGAATAGCCCGCACTGGGCTATGCAGGCGAACCGGGGACACCACCTGTAAGGCTGGTGCCATGTACGCCGGCCCGAGGAGACGTACTGGAGGCCAGATATGTTGGGCCGGCTTCATGGCACCCGGCTCGATGCCCAACCTAGCCCTCCCAGTGCGGCAAGGTGGAATAGCCCGCACTGGGCTAAGCACGCGTACTGGGGACACCGTGCGCTCCACCGCATAACACAGTGTCTGACCAGTACGACGCCCTCTCACTCCACGGTAAGCCCGGGGAGTTGGCTCGGGTATCCAACCCGGCTTCGCCACACTCCCCTTTAGCCCCCCCCCCCCCCCAAGAAATGTTTGGGTGAGCCTCTCGGGCTTCCAGCCGCTCTGCCTTGCTTTCGCCTCATAAAACCTCCTCTCCGCTTTCGCTGCCTCCAGCTCCGCTTTGGGGCGGCGACACTCCTCTGGCTCTGCCCAGGGTCCTTTCCCGTCTAGGATTTCCTCCCAAGTCCATTCCTCTTTTCCCCATTGCTGTTGTTCTTGCCTTCCTTCTCCACTCCGCTTGGTCCTGTTTTGGTGGGTGTTTCTGTAACGGCTGTCGTAGTTGTTCTCCTCCTCAGACGAGGAGGAGCATGGATCGGACCAAGATGCGGATTGGTAAGTATTCATTATTTAATGGAAAAACAACAAACACTACAAAATACAAAACCAACAAACGTGACTAACCCGAAACAGTCCTGTGTGGCCCAAACACTGACACAGGAACAAACACCCACAAAAGACAAGTGAAACCCTGGCTGCCTTAGTATGATTCTCAATCAGGGACAACGATTGACAGCTGTCTCTGATTGAGAATCATACCAGGCCGAACACAAAATCCCAACATAGAAAATCAAACCTAGACCAACCCACCCAACTCACGCCCTGACCAACTAAAACAAATACATGACAAAGGAAAACAGGTCAGGAACGTGACAGTAGGGAAACAAACTCAGCTCACAAACATACGCGACAGCTTAACACGGAACAATCACGCACAAAACCAATGGGGAAACCAGAGGGTTAAATAGGGAACAATAATTAAGAAATGGAAATCAGGTGTGTACAATGAAGACAAAACAAATGGAAAAAGAAAACGCGGTGGCAACTAGAAAACCGGTGACGACGCCCGCCGAACGCCACCCGGACAAGGAGAGGGACCAACTTCGGCGGAAGTCGTGACGGTACCCCCCCCCTTGACGCGCGGTTCCAGCAGCGCGCCGACACCGGCCTCGGGGACGACCCGGAGGACGAGGCGCAGGACGATCCGGGTGGAGACGGTGAAACTCCCGCAGTAGCGAAGGATCCAGAATGTCGTCCACCGACACCCAGCATCTCTCCTCCGGGCTGTACCCCTACCACTCCACGAGGTACTGAAGGCCCCTCGCCCGACGCCTTGAGTCCATGATGGCTCATTTGTGTAATTTCATAGTTTTGAGGTCTTCACTATTATTCTACAATGTATAAAATAGTAAAAATAAAGAAAAACCCTTGAATGAATAGGTGTGTCCAAACTTTTGACTGGTGCTGTATGTACTACAGTGCATTCGGAAAGTGTTCAGACCCCTTGACTTTTCCCGCATTTTTTAATGTTACAGCCTCGTTCTAAAATGGATTTTAAAAAGTATAATCCTCATCAATCACACAATACCCCATAATGACAAAGCAAAAACTGTTTTATTTTTATTTTAGCAATTTTATTATAAATTAAATTCAAAACTGAAATATCACACAAATAAAACATCACAAATCACCCCAAAAAACTGTTACATTCCTCCACAAATAAGTCCCCAATCAATACTTTAAATTGCCCGAACGGCACTAGAACATACAAATTAAATGTATTTTGAATTTTGTTCCAGTAAGATGGTGCGTTAAAACCAAAAGCAGATTTATCTAGCTCTTTGAAGACCCTAGGAACCTCAAGAGTTAACCAATCCTGTGAACCGGTTAGGCAACTCAGGTGTCTATCCTTCAACAGCTGTAAGGATCAGAGGACCAATACGCAGCGTGGTAATTTTCCATAATGAATTTAATCAACACAAAACAATACACTATACAAAATAACAAAAGAACATACCGTCACAGTCCTAGCTGGTGCAGAACACAAACACAGAGACAGGAAATAACCACCCACAATCCCCAACACAAAACAAGCCACCTATATATGATTCTCAATCAGGGACAACGATTGACAGCTGTCTCTGATTGAGAACCATATCAGGCTGAACATAGAAACAGACGAACTAGACACACAACATAGAATTCCCACCCAGCTCACGTCCTGACCAACACTAAACAATCAAAACACATAAGAACTCTGGTCAGGACGTTTACAACAGCAAAGTTAGAAAATACAGAAGTTTATGAAGTAGGGCATTGTAAACAAGAAGGGAGTAATGTAGAGATCTACGGGTCTTTAGAGAAGTCAGTGATACAGTGATGAGTATCAAAACTGTCACCTGTAACAAAACAAAGGGCATTATGGGAGATGGCATCTAAAGGTTTAAGAGTAGTAGCAGCTGCACTTTGATTAATAATATCACCATAATCAACAACAGATAAAAAGGTTGACTGAATAATCTGCCTCCTACTGCTTAGAGAAAGACACCATCTGTTTCTGTAGAAAAAGACCACTTTAAACCTTAGCTTCCTCAGCCAGAAGAAGTTAACCAGCTCATCTATATGTTTTATAAACGTCCAATCCAGATCAATCCAAAGGCCTCAGTATTTATCTGCAGGAACACGTTCCATTGGAGAACCGTCTAATGAACATGCAGTTAATCTGGAACATTCTTACCAGACTTTAAAAACAGTCTATTTAGTTTTGCTCATATTTAGCTCAAGTTTTAAATCGGCAAGGGATTCCTGCATACAGTGCATTTTGAACACATAGGTAATCTGAAACATTCTTACGAGAGTTTAAAAACAACATGTCATATATTTTGCCTGTTTTAAGAACAAGTTTTAAAATCAGCAAGTGATTCCTGCATAGCAATAACAACTGATTGTAGTTTAGACATAGACAGATCAACAGTCAGGGCAATAGCAGACATAATAATATCCTCCGCATCATCCGCATAATCATGAAACCAGACCAGGATCCAATTTGTCGGCCCCTGTGGATTTCTTGTCTTATTGCTAGTCTAAAAGAAAAGCTTTCACTATAATGGTTCATTGGATCAGTCTAAAACTTTGCAAATACACTGCTTTGCACATACAATGTGGCCAACATCTAAATTGCACCTGGGCTGGAAAAAATACATTATGACCTTTCTCTTGTATTTCAAAGATGGTACAAAAGAAATACAAAAAAAACGGTTTCTTTTTCTTTGTATTTGTCACGAATCCCGCCGAGGATGGTGCCTCTTCCTGTTCGGGCGGCGCTCGGCGGTCGTCGTCACCGGCCTACTAGCTGCCATCGATTCCTTTCTTTTTGTTTCTGTTAGTTTGGGCTGATTGGGTGCACCTGTTTTGAGTTTAGTTTGGTGGGTAGGCTATTTAAGGGTAGGTAGCCCGCTGGCTGTTGTGCGGGCTTGTTTTCTGTTATGTTGGTGTTGGATTGTGAAGTGGATTTTGTTATTTTCTCGGACCAGTTTAGTCCGGTGTTTTGGATTCGTCTTTTCATGCGCCCGTGTGTTTTAGGGCATGATCGTTTTCCCTGTGTATTGGAAAATAAATCCACGTTCTTTAAACCTGCTCTCTGCGCTTGACTCCATCCACCCAGTACTCCTAGTAGCTCTGACAGAAGCCCGCACCACCTTATGGAGTCAGCAGGAGCAGCGACCACCCCTCTCCCAACTATGGAGGAGCGTGTCCATCATCATACAGCTGTACTTCATCGTATCGGGTCAGCGATGGACCAGATGATGGAGAGGATGGAACGATGGGAGAGGAGTGGTCTCCCGACGCCCCCTACAGCTCCCCTGCAGACGACACAACCCACTCCCACAGGGTCATCGGCTGGGACCAGCACATTGCGTCTCACCCCCCCGAGGGTGTACGATGGAGCAGCGGCTGGTTGCCAGGGATTTCTGCTCCAGCTTGAGCTTTACCTGGCTACCGTGCGTCCGACTCCCTCGGGTGAGGAGAGTGTAAGCCTCCTTGTCTCCTGTTTGTCGGGGAGGGCCCTGGACTGGGCCAACGCAGTCTGGAACAGCCCAGACTCGGCTCGGGACCATTACGCGGAGTTCACCCGCCGGTTTCGGGCTGTGTTCGACCACCCACCAGAGGGCCGAGCGGCGGGTGAGCGTCTGTTCCACCTTAGACAGGAGACGAGGAGCGCCCAGGAGTTCGCTTTAGAGTTCCGGACCTTGGCTGCTGGTGCGGGGTGGAATGACAGGGCCTTAATAGACCATTACCATTGTAGCCTCCGGGAGGACGTCCGTCGGGAGCTAGCTTGTCGGGACACCACACTCTCTCTCGATGAACTGATAGACATGTCGATCCGACTAGATAACTTGCTAGCTGCCCGCGGGCGTTCAGAGGGGGTCCTGTCCATTCCACCTCCCAGCCCTCCCGCTCCAACTCCGATGGAGTTAGGAGGAGCTGCATCTAGGGGGACCGGAGGAGGTGGCTCTTCTTGCACCTACTGTGGCCGGAGAGGACACACTTCGGACCGGTGCTGGAGGAGTCCATCTGGGAGTCGGGATGGCAGGCGGAATACTCCTCGGCCACCCCAGGTGAGTAGGCACAAGACTCACCCAGAGCTCCCTGTTGGTCACATGTTTTTGGTTATTTTTTTCCCTGCGTTTTTCCCCTCTCTTCAGCATAAGGCGCTAGTCGACTCAGGCGCAGCTGGGAGTTTTATGGATCGCGGACTCGCCCGTAGGTTGGGTATTCCGCTGGTGCAGATAGACCCACCTTTTCCCGTGCACTCCCTAGATAGCCGACCGTTAGGGTCAGGGCTGGTCAGGGAGGCCACGATTCCGCTGGACTTGGTAACCCAGGGGGATCATAGGGAGCAGATCAGTTTTTACCTTATTGATTCACCTGGGTTTCCAGTGGTGTTGGGGGTTCCCTGGCTAGCCATTCACAATCCCCTCATTTCCTGGCGACAGGGAGCTCTTCAGGGGTGGTCAGATGAGTGTTCAGGTAGGTGTGTGGGAGTTTCCATCGGTGCCACATCGGTGGAGAGTCCAGACCAGGTTTCCACTGTGCGCATTCCCCCAGAATATGCCGATTTGGCTATCGCTTTTAGTAAGAAAGAAGCGACTAAATTACCACCTCATCGACGGTGGGATTGCGTGATAAACCTCCAGGAGAACGCTGCACTTCCCAGGAGTCACGTGTACCCATTGTCACAGGAGGAGACGTTGGCTATGGAGACATATGTCACGGAAGCTCTGGGACAAGGGTTCATTCGGCCCTCCATGTCACCCGCCTCCTCGAGTTTCTTTTTTGTGAGAAAAAAGGAGGGAGGACTGCGTCCGTGCATTGATTATCGAGGTCTAAATTCAATCACAGTGGGATTTAGTTATCCACTACCTCTCATCGCTACGGCGATGGAATCATTCCACGGAGCGCGTTTTTTCACAAAATTGGACCTCAGGAGCGCGTATAATCTGGTGCGTATTCGGGGAGGAGACGAGTGGAAAACAGCGTTTAGTACCACATCAGGCCACTATGAGTACCTCGTCATGCCGTATGGGTTGAAAAATGCTCCAGCCGTCTTCCAATCCTTTGTAGATGAGATTCTCAGGGACTTGCAGGGGCAGGGTGTGGTAGTATATATTGATGACATCTTGATCTATTCTGCCACACGCGCCGCGCATGTCTCCCTGGTGCGCAGGGTGCTTGGGCGACTGCTGGAGCATGACCTGTACGTCAAGGCTGAGAAATGTGTGTTCTCCAAACCAGCCGTTTCCTTCCTGGGTTATCGCATTTCCACCTCGGGGGTGATGATGGAGTGTGACCGCGTTAACGCCGTGCGTAATTGGCCGACTCCAACCACGGTAAAGGAGGTGCAGCGGTTTTTAGGGTTTGCCAATTACTACCGGAGGTTTATCCGGGGTTTTGGCCAAGTGGCGGCACCCATTACCTCACTGCTGAAGGGGGGGCCGGTGCGTCTACGGTGGTCGGCCGAGGCAGATGGAGCCTTCAACCAGTTGAAGGCAAGGTTTACTGAGGCTCCCGTGTTGGCGCATCCGGACCCTTCGTTAGCGTTCATAGTGGAGGTGGATGCGTCCGAGGCTGGTGTTGGAGCCGTGCTATCACAGCGCTCGGGCACGCCACCGAAGCTCCGTCCCTGTGCGTTCTTTTCTAAGAAGCTGGAGCCGGCGGAGCGGAACTATGATGTGGGGGACCGGGAGTTACTAGCTATGGTAAAAGCCCTGAAGGTGTGGAGACACTGGCTTGAGGGGGCTAAATACCCTTTTCTCATCTGGACTGACCACCGCAATCTGGAGTATATCCGAGAGGCGAAGAGACTGAATCCGCGTCAAGCTAGGTGGGCCATGTTCTTTACTCGTTTTAGATTTACGATCTCTTACCGACCAGGTTCCCTCAACACTAAGGCCGACGCGCTGTCTCGTCTCTATGACACGGATGACCGGCCCATCGATCCGACTCCCATCCTTCCAGCCTCGTGTCTGGTGGCCCCGGTGGTATGGGAGGTGGACGCGGACATCGAGCGGGCGTTAAGGGTAGAACCTGTGCCATCCCAGTGTCCGACTGGCCTTAGGTACGTACCGCTTGGTGTTCGTGATCGATTGATTCGGTGGGCTCATACACTACCTTCTTCGGGTCATCCGGGGATTGAGAGGACAGTGCGGGGTCTTAGGGGGAAATACTGGTGGCCCACCTTGGCTAAGGACGTGAGACTCTATGTCTCTTCCTGCTCGGTATGCGCACAGAGTAAGGCTCCTAGGCACCTGCCGAGAGGGAAGTTACAACCCCTCCCGGTTCCACAACGGCCATGGTCTCATTTATCGGTAGATTTCCTGACTGATCTTCCCCCGTCTCAGGGGAACACTACCGTTTTGGTCGTTGTGGACCGGTTTTCTAAGTCCTGTCGTCTCCTTCCATTGCCTGGTCTCCCTACGGCCCTACAGACTGCGGAGGCTCTATTTACCCACGTCTTCCGGCACTACGGGGTGCCGGAGGACATCGTATCTGATCGAGGTCCCCAGTTCACGTCCCGGGTATGGAGGGCGTTTATGGAGCGTCTGGGGGTCTCGGTCAGCCTTACCTCTGGGTATCACCCCGAAAGTAATGGGCAGGTGGAAAGAGTGAACCAGGAAGTGGGTAGGTTTCTGAGGTCGTATTGCCAGGACCGGCCTGGAGAATGGGCAAGGTACGTCCCGTGGGCAGAGTTGGCCCAGAACTCACTCCGCCACTCCTCAACTAACATGTCGCCATTTGAATGCGTATTGGGGTACCAGCCGGTCCTGGCTCCGTGGCATCAGAGCCAGACCGAAGCTCCTGCGGTGGAGGAGTGGGTACAGCGCTCTAGAGAGACATGGCGGGCAGTCCAAGCCTCTCTCAGGCAGGCCAGTGAGCGGCAGAAGAGGAGCGCTGACCGCCACCGCAGTGAGGCCCCTGTGTTCGCACCAGGGGACAGGGTCTGGCTCTCGACCCGAAACCTGCCCCTCCGCCTGCCCTGCCGGAAGCTGGGGCCGCAGTGTGTGGGGCCATTTAAAGTCCTGAGGAGGATAAACGAGGTGTGTTATAGATTACAACTCCCTTCTTACTATCGTATTAACCCCTCGTTTCATGTGTCTCTCCTCAGGCCGGTGGTAGCTGGTCCCCTTCAGGAAGGTGAGGTACCGGAGGTCCCCCGCCCCCTCTGGATATCGGGGGGTCCCCGGCGTACGCTGTACGAGCTATTCTGGACTCGAGAAGCCGGGTGAGGGGCCTGCAGTACCTCGTTGACTGGGAGGGGTACGGTCCGGAGGAGAGGTGCTGGGTACCGGGGAGAGACATTTTAGATCCTTCCCTCTTGGCTGATTTCCACCGTCGCCACCCGGATTGTCCTGCGCCTCGCCCTCCGGGTCGTCCTCGAGGCCGGGGTCGGCGCGCTGCGGGAGCCGCGCGTCAGAGGGGGGGGTACTGTCACGAATCCCGCCGAGGATGGTGCCTCTTCCTGTTCGGGCGGCGCTCGGCGGTCGTCGTCACCGGCCTACTAGCTGCCATCGATTCCTTTCTTTTTGTTTCTGTTAGTTTGGGCTGATTGGGTGCACCTGTTTTGAGTTTAGTTTGGTGGGTAGGCTATTTAAGGCTGTTGTGCGGGCTTGTTTTCTGTTATGTTGGTGTTGGATTGTGAAGTGGATTTTGTTATTTTCTCGGACCAGTTTAGTACGGTGTTTTGGACTCGTCTTTTCATGCGCCCGTGTGTTTTAGGGCATGATCGTTTTCCCTGTGTATTGGAAAATAAATCCACGTTCTTTAAACCTGCTCTCTGCGCTTGACTCCATCCACCCAGTACTCCTAGTAGCTCTGACAGTATTATCTTTTGCCAGATTTAATGTGTTATATTCTCCTACATTCATTTCACATTTACACGAACTTCAAAGTGTTTCCTTTCAAATGGTATCAAGAATATGCATATCCTTGCTTCAGGGCCTGAGCTACAGGCAGTTAGATGTCATTTTAGGTGAAAATTGAAATAAGGGGCGGATCATTAAGAGGTTTTAAGGATCTAGAGTGAGGTGTCTCTAAATTCATTTTAGTCAAGACGTCAGCTGTTTGGTCCATGGTCACGTTGTTTCGCTGTGTTTGTCACTATTTCTAGATATAGTATTTACCAGACCATCCTGGTCTGGATATAGTATTTACCATAACATGTATGTATATAACATCTGCCAGCAGCATACCACCCTGCATACCACTGCTGGCTTGCTTCTGAAGCTAAGCAGGGTTGGTCCTGGTCAGTCCCTGGATGGGAGACCAGATGCTGCTGGAAGTGGTGTTGGAGGGCCAGTAGGAGGCACTCTTTCCTCTGGTCTAAAAAAATATCCCAATGCCCCAGGGCAGTGCCCTGTGTAGGGTGCCGTCTTTCGGATGGGATGTTAAATGGGTGTCCTGACTCTCTGAGGTCATTAAAGATCCCATGGCACTTATCGTAAGAGTAGGGGTGTTAACCCCGGTGTCCTGGCTAAATTCCCAATCTGGCCCTCAAACCATCACAGTCACCTAATAATCCCCAGTTTACAATTGGCTAATTCATCCCCCTCCTCTCCCCTGTAACTATTCCCCAGGTTGTTGCTGCAAATGAGAATGTGTTCTCAGTCAACTTACCTGGTAAAATAAAGGATAAATAAATAAATAAAATGTTTGTATAACATAGTATTTGCCATAACATGTTTGTATAACATGTATAACATAGTATTTGCCATAAAATGTTTGTATAACATAGTATTTGTCATAACATGTATAACATAGTATTTGCTATAACATGTATAACATGTATGACATAGTATTTGCCATAACATGTATTTGCCATAACATGTATGTATAACATGTATGTATGACATAGTATTTGCCATAACATGTTTGTATAACATGTATAACATAGTATTTGCCATAACATGTATGTATAACATGTATACCATAGTATTTGTCATAACATGTATGTATAACATGTTTGTATAACATGTATGACATAGTATTTGCCATAACATGTTTGTATAACATGTATACCATAGTATTTGCAATAACATGTATGTATAACATGTATGTATAACATGTATGTATAACATGTATACCATAGTATTTGCCATAACATGTATGTATAACATGTATACCATAGTATTTGCCATAACATGTATGTATAACATGTTTGTATAACATGTATGACATAGTATTTGCCAAAACATGTATGTATAACATGTATGACATAGTATTTGCAATAACATGTATGTATAACATGTTTGTATAACATGTATGACATAGTATTTGCAATAACATGTATGTATAACATGTATGTATAACATGTATGTATAACATGTATACCATAGTATTTGCCATAACATGTATGTATAACATGTTTGTATAACATGTATGACATAGTATTTGCAATAACATGTATGTATAACATGTATGTATAACATGTATACCATAGTATTTGCCATAACATGTATGTATAACATGTATAACATAGTATTTGCCATAACATGTATGTATAACATGTTTGTATGACATAGTATTTGCCATAACATGTATGTATAACATGTATACCATAGTATTTGCCATAACATGTATGTATAACATGTTTGTATAACATGTATGACATAGTATTTGCCATAACATGTATGTATAACATGTATGACATAGTATTTGCAATAACATGTATGTATAACATGTATAACATGTATGACATAGTATTTGCAATAACATGTATGTATAACATGTTTGTATAACATGTATGAAATAGTATTTGCAATAACATGTATGTATAACATGTATGTATAACATGTATGTATAACATGTATACCATAGTATTTGCCATAACATGTATGTATAACATGTATACCATAGTATTTGCCATAACATGTATGTATAACATGTTTGTATAACATGTATGACATAGTATTTGCAATAACATGTATGTATAACATGTATGTATAACATGTATACCATAGTATTTGCCATAACATGTATGTATAACATGTATAACATAGTATTTGCCATAACATGTATGTATAACATGTTTGTATGACATAGTAATTGCCATAACATGTATGTATAACATGTTTGTATAACATGTATGACATAGTATTTGCAATAACATGTATGTATAACATGTATGTATAACATGTATGTATAACATGTATACCATAGTATTTGCCATAACATGTATGTATAACATGTATACCATAGTATTTGCCATAACATGTATGTATAACATGTTTGTATAACATGTATGACATAGTATTTGCAATAACATGTATGTATAACATGTATGTATAACATGTATACCATAGTATTTGTCATAACATGTATGTATAACATGTATAACATAGTATTTGCCATAACATGTATGTATAACATGTTTGTATGACATAGTAATTGCCATAACATGTATGTATAACATGTTTGTATAACATGTATGACATAGTATTTGCAATAACATGTATGTATAACATGTATGTATAACATGTATGTATAACATGTATACCATAGTATTTGCCATAACATGTATGTATAACATGTATACCATAGTATTTGCCATAACATGTATGTATAACATGTTTGTATAACATGTATGACATAGTATTTGCCATAACATGTATGTATAACATGTATGACATAGTATTTGCAATAACATGTATGTATAACATGTATGACATAGTATTTGCAATAACATGTATGTATAACATGTTTGTATAACATGTATGACATAGTATTTGCAATAACATGTATGTATAACATGTATGTATAACATGTATACCATAGTATTTGCCATAACATGTATGTATAACATGTATACCATAGTATTTGCCATAACATGTATGTATAACATGTTTGTATAACATGTATGACATAGTATTTGCAATAACATGTATGTATAACATGTATGTATAACATGTATGTATAACATACATACCATAGTATTTGCCATAACATGTATGTATAACATGTATACCATAGTATTTGCCATAATATGTATGTATAACATGTATACCATAGTATTTGCCATAACATGTATGTATAACATGTTTGTATAACATGTATGACATAGTATTTGCAATAACATGTATGTATAACATGTATGTATAACATGTATACCATAGTATTTGCCATAACATGTATGTATAACATGTATGACATAGTATTTGCAATAACATGTATGTATAACATGTATAACATGTATGACATAGTATTTGCAATAACATGTATGTATAACATGTTTGTATAACATGTATGACATAGTATTTGCAATAACATGTATGTATAACATGTATGTATAACATGTATGTATAACATGTATACCATAGTATTTGCCATAACATGTATGTATAACATGTATACCATAGTATTTGCCATAACATGTATGTATAACATGTTTGTATAACATGTATGACATAGTATTTGCAATAACATGTATGTATAACATGTATGTATAACATGTATGTATAACATATATACCATAGTATTTGCCATAACATGTATGTATAACATGTATACCATAGTATTTGCCATAACATGTATGTATAACATGTATACCATAGTATTTGCCATAACATGTATGTATAACATGTTTGTATAACATGTATGACATAGTATTTGCAATAACATGTATGTATAACATGTATGTATAACATGTATACCATAGTATTTGCAATAACATGTATGTATAACATGTATGTATAACATGTATACCATAGTATTTGCCATAACATGTATGTATAACATGTATACCATAGTATTTGCCATAACATGTATGTATAACATGTTTGTATAACATGTTTGTATAACATGTATGACATAGTATTTGCAATAACATGTATGTATAACATGTTTGTATAACATGTATGACATAGTATTTGCAATAACATGTATGTATAACATGTATGTATAACATGTATACCATAGTATTTGCAATAACATGTATGTATAACATGTATGTATAACATGTATACCATAGTATTTGCCATAACATGTATGTATAACATGTATACCATAGTATTTGCCATAACATGTATGTATAACATGTTTGTATAACATGTTTGTATAACATGTATGACATAGTATTTGCAATAACATGTATGTATAACATAGTATTTGCCATAACATGTATGTATAACATGTATAACATAGTATTTGCCATAACATGTATGTATAACATGTTTGTATGACATAGTATTTGCCATAACATGTATGTATAACATGTATACCATAGTATTTGCCATAACATGTATGTATAACATGTTTGTATAACATGTATGACATAGTATTTGCCATAACATGTATGTATAACATGTATGACATAGTATTTGCAATAACATGTATGTATAACATGTATAACATGTATGACATAGTATTTGCAATAACATGTATGTATAACATGTTTGTATAACATGTATGACATAGTATTTGCAATAACATGTATGTATAACATGTATGTATAACATGTATGTGTAACATGTATACCATAGTATTTGCCATAACATGTATGTATAACATGTATACCATAGTATTTGCCATAACATGTATGTATAACATGTTTGTATAACATGTATGACATAGTATTTGCAATAACATGTATGTATAACATGTATGTATAACATGTATACCATAGTATTTGCCATAACATGTATGTATAACATGTATAACATAGTATTTGCCATAACATGTATGTATAACATGTTTGTATGACATAGTAATTGCCATAACATGTATGTATAACATGTTTGTATAACATGTATGACATAGTATTTGCAATAACATGTATGTATAACATGTATGTATAACATGTATGTATAACATGTATACCATAGTATTTGCCATAACATGTATGTATAACATGTATACCATAGTATTTGCCATAACATGTATGTATAACATGTTTGTATAACATGTATGACATAGTATTTGCAATAACATGTATGTATAACATGTATGTATAACATGTATACCATAGTATTTGCCATAACATGTATGTATAACATGTATAACATAGTATTTGCCATAACATGTATGTATAACATGTTTGTATGACATAGTAATTGCCATAACATGTATGTATAACATGTTTGTATAACATGTATGACATAGTATTTGCAATAACATGTATGTATAACATGTATGTATAACATGTATGTATAACATGTATACCATAGTATTTGCCATAACATGTTTGTATAACATGTATACCATAGTATTTGCCATAACATGTATGTATAACATGTTTGTATAACATGTATGACATAGTATTTGCCATAACATGTATGTATAACATGTATGACATAGTATTTGCAATAACATGTATGTATAACATGTATAACATGTATGACATAGTATTTGCAATAACATGTATGTAGAACATGTTTGTATAACATGTATGACATAGTATTTGCAATAACATGTATGTATAACATGTATGTATAACATGTATGTATAACATGTATACCATAGTATTTGCCATAACATGTATGTATAACATGTATACCATAGTATTTGCCATAAAATGTATGTATAACATGTTTGTATAACATGTATGACATAGTATTTGCAATAACATGTATGTATAACATGTATGTATAACATGTATGTATAACATACATACCATAGTATTTGCCATAACATGTATGTATAACATGTATACCATAGTATTTGCCATAACATGTATGTATAACATGTATACCATAGTATTTGCCATAACATGTATGTATAACATGTTTGTATAACATGTATGACATAGTATTTGCAATAACATGTATGTATAACATGTATGTATAACATGTATACCATAGTATTTGCCATAACATGTATGTATAACATGTATGACATAGTATTTGCAATAACATGTATGTATAACATGTATAACATGTATGACATAGTATTTGCAATAACATGTATGTATAACATGTTTGTATAACATGTATGACATAGTATTTGCAATAACATGTATGTATAACATGTATGTATAACATGTATGTATAACATGTATACCATAGTATTTGCCATAACATGTATGTATAACATGTATACCATAGTATTTGCCATAACATGTATGTATAACATGTTTGTATAACATGTATGACATAGTATTTGCAATAACATGTATGTATAACATGTATGTATAACATGTATGTATAACATATATACCATAGTATTTGCCATAACATGTATGTATAACATGTATACCATAGTATTTGCCATAACATGTATGTATAACATGTATACCATAGTATTTGCCATAACATGTATGTATAACATGTTTGTATAACATGTATGACATAGTATTTGCAATAACATGTATGTATAACATGTATGTATAACATGTATACCATAGTATTTGCAATAACATGTATGTATAACATGTATGTATAACATGTATACCATAGTATTTGCCATAACATGTATGTATAACATGTATACCATAGTATTTGCCATAACATGTATGTATAACATGTTTGTATAACATGTTTGTATAACATGTATGACATAGTATTTGCAATAACATGTATGTATAACATAGTATTTGCCATAACATGTATGTATAACATGTTTGTATAACATGTATGACATAGTATTTGCAATAACATGTATGTATAACATGTATGTATAACATGTATACCATAGTATTTGCAATAACATGTATGTATAACATGTATGTATAACATGTATACCATAGTATTTGCCATAACATGTATGTATAACATGTATACCATAGTATTTGCCATAACATGTATGTATAACATGTTTGTATAACATGTTTGTATAACATGTATGACATAGTATTTGCAATAACATGTATGTATAACATAGTATTTGCCATAACATGTATGTATAACATGTTTGTATAACATGTATGACATAGTATTTGCAATAACATGTATGTATAACATGTATGTATAACATGTATGACATAGTATTTGCCATAACATGTATGTATAACATGTTTGTATAACATGTATGACATAGTATTTGCAATAACATGTATGTATAACATGTATGTATAACATGTATGACATAGTATTTGCAATAACATGTATGTATAACATGTATGTATAACATGTATACCATAGTATTTGCCATAACATGTATGTATAACGTGTTTGTATAACATGGTTGTATAACATGTATAACATAGTATTTGCAATAACATGTATGTATAACATAGTATTTGCCATAACATGTATGTATAACATGTTTGTATAACATGTATGACATAGTATTTGCCATAACATGTATGTATAACATGTATGTATAACATGTATGTATAACATGTTTGTATAACATGTATGACATAGTATTTGCCATAACATGTATGGCTCCCGTGTGGCTCAGTTGGTAGAGCATGGTGCTTGCAACGCCAGGGTTGTGGGTTCGATTCCCACGGGGGGCCAGTACAAAAAAGTATGAATGTATGTACTTGTAAGTCGCTCTGGATAAGAGCGTCTGCTAAATGACTTAAATGTAATGTAAATGTAAATGTATGACATAGTATTTGCAATAACATGTATGTATAACATGTATGTATAACATTTATACCATAGTATTTGCAATAACATGTATGTATAACATGTATGTATAACATGTATACCATAGTATTTGCCATAACATGTATGTATAACATAACGGTTCAGTTATTTCTTGACTTTAGAGTCTGCATATTTTTTGTAAAGATAGGGAATGCCAAACGGATCATGTTCATTTGACTACTTCATTGTCGCCATACTGGAAATCAAGTATGTTTTTTTTTACCATTCATACTTGATCTTGCTGGATTTATCTCTCAGACTTGAACACAATAAGCACCATTTACTCCAGAGAACACAAAAGCACTGACAATCCCAAATGAAAGTGAACTAACGCCCATTAGGTTCAACAGCCACACACTAACCTCCCTGCTCAACTGGTTTAGTCCACAAGATCACACAACACACCCTCTCTGTGTCAACTATTCCCAGCCAACCTTTACTCATCAGTCAGCTATCTGGAGGGGGGGGGGGGGGGGGGGGGTTCTACAGCCCCAGTTCCCTGGAAATCCAACTAAATTTAATCAGCAAACCAACCACATTTACCCACCTAATTTACCCTGCAAAACCAACCAAATTTACCCACCAAATTTACCAAGGAAAACCAACCAAGTTTACCAAGCAAAGCCAACCAAGTTTACCAAACAAATTCCAACCAAATGTACCCAGCAAAACCAACCAAGTTTACCCACCAAGTTTACCCAGCAAAACGAATCAAGTTTACCAAGCAAAACCAACTAAGTTTACCAAGCAAAACCAACCAAGTTTACCAAGCAAAACCAACCAAGTTTACCAAGCAAAACCAACCAAGTTTACCAAGCAAAACCAGCCAAGTTTACCAAGCAAAACCAACTAAGTTTACCAAGCAAAACCAACCAAGTTTACCAAGCAAAACCAACCAAGTTTACCAAGCAAAACCAACCAAGTTTACCAAGCAAAACCAACCAAGTTTACCAAGCATAACCAACCAAGTTTACCAAGTAAAACCAACCAAGTTTACCAAGCAAAACGAATCAAGTTTACCAAGCAAAACCAACCAAGTTTACCAAGCAAAACCAACCAAGTTTACCAAGCAAAACCAACCAAGTTTACCAAGCATAACCAACCAAGTTTACCAAGCAAAACCAACCAAGTGTACCAAGCAAAACCAACCAAGTTTACCAAGCATAACCAACCAAGTTTACCAAGCAAAACCAACCAAGTGTACCAAGCAAAACCAACCAAGTGTACCAAGCAAAACCAACCAAGTTTACCAAGCAAAACCAACCAAGTTTACCAAGCAAAACCAACCAAGTTTACCAAGCATAACCAACCAAGTTTACCAAGTAAAACCAACCAAGTTTACCAAGCAAAACGAATCAAGTTTACCAAGCAAAACGAATCAAGTTTACCAAGCAAAACGAATCAAGTTTACCAAGCAAAACCAACCAAGTTTACCAAGCAAAACCAAGCTGATCCTAAAAGATGTTGGACTATGTCATTTCATTATACAAGACCATTTATGACTCTTGGTTTTTATATTTTACGTGTATCCTGAAAAGCACTCCAGCGGTTTAAAGTTATGAAACACGTTTTGGCATCTTCATGGGTGGGTCTTTATTGTCTCTGCATCAAACACAACATGAGGCTATATGGAAAAGTAAACAGTGACTCTGGAGTGCACCTCATCTTGCTCTGCCATGACTGCTAACAAACCATAGATGTTTCTTAATAATCCTTTTGCTGTGATTTGCTCATTGTCTTTATAATGATGTAACGTTGAAACAAAAGACAACGTGGCCGATCATTCAAAATGAGTCATTGGCGGCTGAATCCCTGTCACTGTTATAACGTTATAACATACGGATAGCAAGTCAATTGGACTGTTGAAGGGAAATGTTTAAGTAGTTGGAAAAAGGCACCAGACCCAGAAACTCCCAGAAACTCTTGATGCAATATAAAAATAAAAAAAATGGGTGGAGGAGATTAATCATAAACCCAAATGGAGAACCTTTTGTTTGATTAAGGGTGAATTGGTGTGTGAGATATATAATTATGGAGAACCTACCTAAAAGCAAGAGATAATATGCTATGATGCTATGTGCACAGGTAAGAAACAGGGATATTGCCTCTGCGTATTGAAACAGGTCGGTATTGTGGTGAACTGGAAGAGGAAAGACTGTGTAATTATTGTGACCTTGAAGAGATAGCGAATGAAACTCATTTTATCCTCTATTGCGCTTTCTACCACAATATACACTTGCTCTTATTCCAGAAAGCACACCAGATATACCCTGGTGTTATGTGGCTGAGTGATGAGGAGACAGACCACCAGATACACCCTGGCATTATGTGGCTGAGTGATGATGAGACAGACCACCAGATATACCCTGGTATTATGTGGCTGAGTGATGAGGAGACAGACCACCAGATATACCCTGGCATTATGTGGCTGAGTGATGAGGAGACAGACCACCAGATATACCCTGGTATTATGTGGCTGAGTGATGATGAGACAGACCACCAGATATACCCTGGTATTATGTGGCTGAGTGATGAGGAGACAGACCACCAGATATACCCTGGTATTATGTGGCTGAGTGATGAGGAGACAGACCACCAGATATACCCTGGTATTATGTGGCTGAGTGATGAGAAGACAGACCACCAGATATACCCTGGTATTATGTGGCTGAGTGATGATGAGACAGACCACCAGATATACCCTGGCATTATGTGGCTGAGTGATGAGGAGACAGACCACCAGATATACCCTGGTATTATGTGGCTGAGTGATGATGAGACAGACCACCAGATATACCCTGGTATTATGTGGCTGAGTGATGAGGAGACAGACCACCAGATATACCCTGGTATTATGTGGCTGAGTGATGAGGAGACAGACCACCAGATATACCCTGGCATTATGTGGCTGAGGGATGAGGAGACAGACCACCATATAAACCCTGGAATTATGTGGCTGAGTGATGAGGAGACAGACCACCAGATATACCCTGGTATTATGTGGCTGAGTGATGAGGAGACAGACCACCAGATATTCCCTGGCATTATGTTGCTGAGGGATGAGGAGACAGACCACCATATAAACCCTGGCATTATGTGGCTGATTGATGATGAGACAGACCACCAGATATACCCTGGCATTATGTGGCTGAGTGATGAGGAGACAGACCACCAGATATACCCTGGTATTATGTGGCTGAGTGATGATGAGACAGACCACCAGATATACCCTGGTATTATGTGGCTGAGTGATGAGGAGACAGACCACCAGATATACCCTGGCATTATGTGGCTGAGGGATGAGGAGACAGACCACCATATAAACCCTGGAATTATGTGGCTGAGTGATGAGGAGACAGACCACCAGATATACCCTGGTATTATGTGGCTGAGTGATGAGGAGACAGACCACCAGATAGACCCTGGCATTATGTGGCTGAGGGATGAGGAGACAGACCACCATATACAGTATACCCTGGCATTATGTGGCTGAGTGATGAGGAGACAGACCACCAGATATACCCTGGCATTATGTGGCTGAGTGATGAGGAGACAGACCACCAGATATACCCTGGTATTATGTGGCTGAGTGATGAGGAGACAGACCACCAGATATACCCTGGCATTATGTGGCTGAGTGATGAGACAGACCACCAGATATACCCTGGTATTATGTGGCTGAGTGATGAGGAGGCAGACCACCAGATATACCCTGGCATTATGTGGCTGAGTGATGAGGAGAAATGTAAATGTTTTTTTTGTCCATTGTGTATTTCCGTTTGCGGAAAATATTTAAATAAAGCCTGGAATAAAATTAAAAGTGCTACCTGTAATTAAATTGCTAAAAAAATATATATTTATCTTCTATCTGGTAAATGGTGTGTGTATATAGATGGTGTATATAGATGGTGTATATAGATGGTGTATATAGATGGTGTATGTAGATGGTGTATATAGATGGTGTATATAGATGGTGTATATAGATGGTGTATATAGATGGTGTATATACAGTGTGTATATAGATGGTGTATATAGATGGTGTATGTAGATGGTGTATATAGATGGTGTATATAGACGGTGTATATAGATGGTGTATGTACAGTGTGTATATACAGTGTGTATATACAGTGTGTGTGTGTATGTGTATATACAGTGTGTGTGTATGTGTATATACCGTTTGTATATACAGTGTGTATATACAGTGTGTGTATGTGTATATACAGTGTGTATATACAGTGTGTGTGTATGTGTATATACCGTTTGTATATACAGTGTGTATATACAGTGTGTGTATACAGTGTGTATATACAGTGTGTATATACAGTGTGTATATACAGTTTGTATATACAGTGTGTGTGTATGTGTATATACAGTGTGTATATACAGTGTGTATATACAGTGTGTGTGTATGTGTATATACAGTGTGTATATACAGTGTGTGTGTGTGTGTTTATACAGTTTGTATATACAGTGTGTATATACAGTGTTTATGTGTATTATTGTACTGCTCTAGGGATGTCATTTTTACCAGACAAAAACTCTTTATGAACAATGCAGAGAACACCGGAAGAGAAGAATTATGATTTAATTACAACAGTGAATTATTGTAATGTTTGTTTGTGTCAATTAATCCCGTAATTATATAGATGGTGTATGTAGATGGTGTATATAGATGGTGTATATAGATGGTGTATATAGATGGTGTATATACAGTGTGTATATAGATGGTGTATATAGATGGTGTATGTAGATGGTGTATATAGATGGTGTATATAGACGGTGTATATAGATGGTGTATGTACAGTGTGTATATACAGTGTGTATATACAGTGTGTGTGTGTATGTGTATATACAGTGTGTGTGTATGTGTATATACCGTTTGTATATACAGTGTGTATATACAGTGTGTGTATGTGTATATACAGTGTGTATATACAGTGTGTGTGTATGTGTATATACCGTTTGTATATACAGTGTGTATATACAGTGTGTGTATACAGTGTGTATATACAGTGTGTATATACAGTGTGTATATACAGTTTGTATATACAGTGTGTGTGTATGTGTATATACAGTGTGTATATACAGTGTGTATATACAGTGTGTGTGTATGTGTATATACAGTGTGTATATACAGTGTGTGTGTGTGTGTTTATACAGTTTGTATATACAGTGTGTATATACAGTGTTTATGTGTATTATTGTACTGCTTTAGGGATGTCATTTTTACCAGACAAAAACTCTTTATGAACAATGCAGAGAACACCGGAAGAGAAGAATTATGATTTAATTACAACAGTGAATTATTGTAATGTTTGTTTGTGTCAATTAATCCCGTAAGGGATGGGTTACCAATTGAAGATTTGACGTACACACAACAACAAAAAAATGTCATTCATTCATTTAATTCCCAGTCCCATGCCCTCCTCTGCCGTACATCTCTCACCCTCCTCTTTCCTCTCCCACCCTCTACCCTTACGTACCGACAGCAGACTGAGCACTCACACCTGCAACACACCTGCACAGGAGCAGGGATCTCACTCCCTGTCCCTGCCCACGACACACCCTGTTCTGAGGCCTGAGTCAGCCATAGGTTGTATGAGTCAGATGGTGTGGTAGTACTGTCTACGCGTTCAGTCTATTGTGTGATAGTGTGAGGAAGATGTGGTGTACACTCATTGGAAAAAAAGGTTCCAAAAAGGATTCTTCGGCTGTCCCCATAGGATAACATTTTTTTTGGTTCTTGGTAGAACACTCTGTTTTACATGGAACCCAAAAGTGTTCTACCTGGAACCAAAAAGGCTTATTTAAAAGGGTTCTCATATACATAAGATAAAACATGATGTGGAACTCTATCCCAGTGTGATATCAGATCCACTAACCAGTCTTTCTGTCTCAATGCCATACCCTCTTCTTTGAGTCATCTTTCTCTCTCTTTATCTCACGCAAACACAGAGACACGCAAACACAGAGACACACACACACCACACACCACACACACACACACACACACACACACACCACACACACACACACACACACACACACACACACACTTTCTCTCTCTCTCTCCATTTTCTCACAATGGTGTCACTATGGTACATAAGGTTGAGATAGGCTACTGAGCAGTGAACTCTTTCATCAAACCAAAGCCACGCTAGTTGTGAGGGCGGTGACTATGAGAAGTCCTCTATAAATATATCAACGCTTTTCTACAGTGTCATTCCATCAGATCACACGACATCACTACACCACGGAGAACCTTACCTGAGACGTACCTGTCCTGATCACTCCACTGTGACCAAATGGTAATGGTGAGTATAGAGATTGGACTGCTTTTGGGGGGGGGCTAATGGCTGCTATTCGGGGGTGGGGGGGAACAACTGTTTGATAATGAGGTTTTTAACTCTGAATTAATTTACAGATACAATATTTAAACTTCTAATAAGAATGGCAGCAGCATCGTCAGTCTGTTCGTATTCCTAGTGTTATTACTGCTAAATAACACACAATGATTGGACGCTACTGTAGGAGGTAACCGATGGCAACCATGGCGAGATTTACGTTTTGTAATTAGGGATACGAGGGGTAAGTGTAGGGTTGTTAGGTCAGGACATTTGGGAGAGAGGTCTGTTAAACTAGGTTATATCCTGCTCTGTTACATTAGGTTACATCCTGCTCCCTAGACCTGCTCTGTTATACTCGGTTACATCCTGCTCCCTAGACCTGCTCTCCAACAGTGGTTCCCTACTCCAGACCTCCAGGACACCAACAGCCTAACCACTGTTGGGGGTCCTGAAGGACTGGAGTAGGGAACCACTGTTGGGGGTCCTGAAGGACTGGAGTAGGGAACCACTGCTGGGGGTCATGGAGGACTGGAGTAGGGAACCACTATTGGGGGTCCTGGAGGACTGGAGTAGGGAACCACTGTTGGGGGTCCTGAAGGACTGGAGTAGGGAACCACTGTTGGGGGTCCTGGAGGACTGGAGTAGGGAACCACTGTTGGGGGTCCTGAAGGACTGGAGTAGGGAACCACTGTTGGGGGTCCTGGAGGACTGGAGTAGGGAACCACTGTTGGGGGTCCTGGCGGACTGGAGTAGGGAACCACTGTTGGGGGTCCTGGCGGACTGGAGTAGGGAACCACTGTTGGGGGTCCTGGAGGACTGGAGTAGGGAACCACTGTTGGGGGTCCTGGAGGACTGGAGTAGGGAACCACTGTTGGGGGTCCTGGAGGACTGGAGTAGGGAACCACTGTTGGGGGTCCTGGAGGACTGGAGTAGGGAACCACTGTTGGGGGTCCTGAAGGACTGGAGTAGGGAACCACTGTTGGGGGTCCTGGAGGACTGGAGTAGGGAACCACTGTTGGGGGTCCTGGCGGACTGGAGTAGGGAACCACTGTTGGGGGTCCTGGCGGACTGGAGTAGGGAACCACTGTTGGGGGTCCTGGAGGACTGGAGTAGGGAACCACTGTTGGGGGTCCTGGCGGACTGGAGTAGGGAACCACTGTTGGGGGTCCTGGAGGACTGGTGTAGGGAACCACTGTTGGGGGTCCTGGAGGACTGGTGTAGGGAACCACTGTTGGTGGTCCTGAAGGACCGGAGTTAGGCTGTTGAGGGTCCTGGAGGACTGGTGTAGGGAACCACTGCTGCAGACAAAGGGCAACTAATCTGTTTTTGAGGATAGGGACCTTGACCACCTCTTATCCTCAGTGAATGGTGATCCTTTGGAACACATTGAGATGAGACGATACTGTACCTAACAATGAATTGTGAGTAGTGATAGCCAGAACATGTCTGTGTCATAAAACCAATGTATTAGCTGGTAGTGTGTTAATAAAGGTGCTGCTAACACAACTGTAGCACTGTTGTACACTGATGAGAGATACACACGCCGGGCTCAGCACACCTTGTGTCAGTCAGAGCTTTAATCATACTGCACCATTCCTTGTTGTGTGATTGGCTCTATTCAAATCAATCAAACTTTATTTAAAGGGGCTTTTGATCTATATCAGAAAATATTTGTATATTTAAAAAGTTTGTGGAATTGGAGAAAAAAAAGAAGTGTTTCCACATATGAATAACCTATTTTAATTGTTGTTGTTGTGATTATTAATACTGCTATCTATTATTGTTATTGTTAATAGCAGTATCAATGTTAACATTAGTAATATTATTATTAATATTATTTATATCTATGTCATTATATTCTGTCATTAATTCTATTGGACCATCCACTTTACGAAATAGACAAGACCTACAGTACAGAGTGAGAGAGATTATTTCCGTCAGGTAGCCTGTACTCTCTCTCTCTCACAGACTCCACCCCGTTGCTATTTCAAGCAGATACCGTTCATTTCCGAGGGAGCAGTCTTTCGAAAAGTATCTCACACCTAGCTGAGTGAGAAACTCAACAACCAATATCGATTAAACTGATTCCAAAATTAATTATTTCCCGGAACAGAATTTGTTAAAACGAAAAACAGACAAACACACAGCGCTCTCGGTTAGAATACTTGGAACTTTTATATTCACTTTTATATTCCATTTTCCTGGGACTGGCAACTACATTGTACATCCAACGGTCACAACCGATCTTCGAAATGAGTATCGTGGCTCAAGACCATGTATTTTTGTCCGCTTTGCAGCCCAAGACCGCCGTCAGCACCTACGCGGTCCCGTCCGAGTTTCAGCTCGGGGGGAATGGGGGCACCCTGTCGGATGAGGTGGCCCGGGGAAAGCGGGTCCAGCAGCAGGTTGCTATGCGGCTCGCCGAGAAATCTTCGACGCTTCCGAGACAGAACGGCTCAGCAGCACACTATTCCTCCTCAGGTAGGACCGAACTAATCTCCTATGGTGACATGGCACTCAAATGTACAGCAGGCTACTGATTTGACACATACGTAAACTATTGACTTGGCAATAACATGTGTTTACTGTAGCTGAACAATGTATATAGCGTATCTCTACTATATGCCCATATGGGCCGATCCAGACCCGTTAAACGCGCATAAATGGAACGTTATTTCAATTTTTATGTACTTTTCTATAATACCATATTCTGATCTGGAATTTATGCTATGAAAATAGCATGCTATTCACCAGCTAACTATTCGTTTGTGGTGGAGATGAAGGTGTGGCGCAGGTGTGTGTCTAGGATTGTCTAGGACGTGTGTCTACAGATAAACCATATTCTGTCCTTGATTTAATTCCCTAATAATTCCACAGCTTTTACTCGAGGGAGGAAACCACGAATAAAGTCGAGCGAACCTACCAGTTCTGAGTGGGGAAAAAATAATCTACTTTATTTATTATTTTGTTGTGGATATAAATAACACAATTTTCTATCCACTGTGATTTACAACTTGATAAGAGCTCGGTAAATGAGTCATCCGTTTGGATAAGAGGATTGTAAATATAAATTACAATTGTTTTAGATTTACTGGAGACCAAATGTGAAACAAGTCATACGGCAACAAACTGAAACATATCAACTTTCCCACGGTGAAGTTTATGAAATACAGTGTGCCGTTAATGCAGAATTTAAATTGTATGTCCTTTTAACTTTGTACCACGTTACATATGCCTATCTGGAGCCAATATCAATAAGGCCCACTGTGTTTCCTGAGAGTTGCTAGCATTAGTAGGTCATAATAGGCTAACGTCGTGCAATCATTTAGGGGGACATGTAGCCTATTAGAATCATGATGGGAACTCAGACCCCCAACGTAGCAGTTTAAACCTGGATCCCGGTGTGCTGTTCACCATTACTGGACCATTGTCATTAGGCTACAGCTCCATGATTAGTACAAATACAGGGTCTTCATGGAACTATTGGTCAACCCCCTGTTGAATTTGACTATGGCAACTTTCAGGATTAAAATGTTTTATTCACCAATATATTTAGTTGTGTACAAAGCTGTCCAAACCTGTTTTTAATGGTTCATAAATACTTTCCTATCCCTAAATAATCTACAAGATCAGAGTATTATTTTTTTTTAATCTACCAATTGGTGCTGAAACGGAGACGAATATGCATATATTTAAATGACTTTGTTTCTCTGATCACTAATGTTCTGAACCCGTTTCCTCGATATATTCTAGTCAATGTATTTGAGTCTGTTGACAAAATCAAATAATTGGGGATGGCTGAAGATAAATGTACTGAAAAGCCTTTTGTACCTCTGAGTATCTGTGTTTGACTTTCCACACCTGTCAGGTTTGTTTTCTCTCCATGCAGGAAATGTTGGAGGGAAAGTATTCATTCATTCATTCGCACGCACACACACACACACACACACACACACACACACACACACACACACACACACACACAGACACACAGACACACAGACACACACACACACACACACACACACACACACACACACACACACACACACACACACACACACCACACACGAACACACACCTCTAGCACCATGTTGGCTTGTAATTATGTTTCTCCTTCTTCGGACACTTCCCTATCGGTTGACTTGTTCACATGACCGTATTAGCTGAGTGGACCGTGCTGAAGACATGACATGACCGTATTAGCTGAGTGGACCGTGCTGAAGACATGACATGACCGTATTAGCTGAGTGGACCGTGCTGAAGACATGACATGACCGTATTAGCTGAGTCGACCGTGCTGAAGACATGACATGACCGTATTAGCTGAGTCGACCGTGCTGAAGACATGACATGACCGTATTAGCTGAGTGGACCGTGCTGAAGACATGACATGACCGTATTAGCTGAGTGGACCGTGCTGAAGACATGACATGACCGTATTAGCTGAGTCGACCGTGCTGAAGACATGACATGACCGTATTAGCTGAGTCGACCGTGCTGAAGACATGACATGACCGTATTAGCTGAGTCGACCGTGCTGAAGACATGACTACGGTTTAGTGTGTGGTACCTGTGTAGTCTGCAGACATGGGAGCAGAAACAGGATATGTCGCATAGCGTTTCTTTTCTAATAAACCCCCCCGCCTAAAACAAAAAACAGATTGTTGACTCACTGATCTAAACCTCTCACTTCATGGGAAATATATAGGCAACTGTTCTCTGACTATTACCATGCTGTAATTTAGGGTATGACCAGCTTGGTGTATCATACCTCTCCACTCATACAGTGAAACTGGTCCGGTATATCCCGAAGGCAGACAGAGACACACCTACCTGAAGAAGACAGCAACAGTCAACAGGACTTCTTCTATCTGGGACAACACAGTCATGGGGTGTTGTGGTGTTGTCAGCAGGGCCTCAGCCATGGGGTGTTGTGGTGTTGTCAGCAGGGCCTCAGCCATGGGGTGTTGTGTTGTTATCAGCAGGGCAGGGCCTCAGTCATGGGGTGTTGTGGTGTTGTCAGCAGGGCCTCAGCCATGGGGTGTTGTGTTGTTATCAGCAGGGCAGGGCCTCAGTCATGGGGTGTTGTGGTGTTGTCAGCAGGGCCTCAGCCATGGGGTGTTGTGGTGTTGTCAGCAGGGCCTCAGCCATGGGGTGTTGTGGTGTTGTCAGCAGGGCCTCAGCCATGGGGTGTTGTGGTGTTGTCAGCAGGGCAGGGCCTCAGCCATGGGGTGTTGTGGTGTTGTCAGCAGGGCCTCAGCCATGGGGTGTTGTGGTGTTGTCAGCAGGGCAGGGCCTCAGCCATGGGGTGTTGTGGTGTTGTCAGCAGGGCAGGGCCTCAGCCATGGGGTGTTGTGGTGTTGTCAGCAGGGCAGGGCCTCAGTCATGGGGTGTTGTGGTGTTGTCAGCAGGGCAGGGCCTCAGTCATGGGGTGTTGTGGTGTTGTCAGCAGGGCAGGGCCTCAGCCATGGGGTGTTGTGGTGTTGTCAGCAGGGCAGGGCCTCAGCCATGGGGTGTTGTGGTGTTGTCAGCAGGGCAGGGCCTCAGTCATGGGGTGTTGTGTTGTTGTCAGCAGGGCCTCAGCCATGGGGTGTTGTGGTGTTGTCAGCAGGGCCTCAGCCATGGGGTGTTGTGGTGTTGTCAGCAGGGCAGGGCCTCAGCCATGGGGTGTTGTGGTGTTGTCAGCAGGGTCTCAGCCATGGGGTGTTGGGGTGTTGTCAGCAGGGTCTCAGTCATGGGGTGTTGTGGTGTTGTCAGCAGGGCAGGGCCTCAGTCATGGGGTGTTGTGGTGTTGTCAACAGGGCAGGGCCTCAGCCATGGGGTGTTGTGGTGTTGTCAGCAGGGCAGGGCCTCAGTCATGGGGTGTTGTGGTGTTGTCAGCAGGGCCTCAGCCATGGGGTGTTGTGTTGTTGTCAGCAGGGCAGGGCCTCAGTCATGTGGTGTTGTGGTGTTGTCAGCAGGGCCTCAGCCATGGGGTGTTGTGTTGTTATCAGCAGGGCAGGGCCTCAGTCATGGGGTGTTGTGGTGTTATCAGCAGGGCAGGGCCTCAGCCATGGGGTGTTGTGGTGTTGTCAGCAGGGTCTCAGCCATGGGGTGTTGTGGTGTTGTCAGCAGGGTCTCAGCCATGGGGTGTTGTGGTGTTGTCAGCAGGGTCTCAGCCATGGGGTGTTGTGGTATTATCAGCAGGGCAGGGCCTCAGCCATGGGGTGTTGTGGTGTTGTCAGCAGGGCCTCAGCCAATGGGGTGTTGTGGTGTTATCAGCAGGGCAGGGCCTCAGCCATGGGGTGTTGTGGTGTTGTCAGCAGAGCCTCAGCCATGGGGTGTTGGGGTGTTGTCAGCAGGGTCTCAGCCATGGGGTGTTGTGGTGCTGTCAGCAGGGCCTCAGCCATGGGGTGTTGTGGTGTTATCAGCAGGGCCTCAGCCATGGGGTGTTGTGGTGTTGTCAGCAGGGTCGCAGTCATGAGGTGTTGTGGTGTTGTCAGCGGGGTCTCAGCCATAGGGTGTTGTGGTGTTGTCAGCAGGGCAGGGCCTCAGCCATGGGGTGTTGGGGTGTTGTCAGCAGGGCAGGGCCTCAGCCATGGGGTGTTGTGGTGTTGTCAGCAGGGTCTCAGCCATGGGGTGTTGTGGTGTTGTCAGCAGGGCCTCAGCCATGGGCTGTTGTGGTGTTGTCAGCAGGGCCTCAGCCATGAGGTGTTGTGGTGTTGTCAGCAGGGCCTCAGCCATGATGTGTTGTGGTGTTGTCAGCAGGGCCTCAGCCATGGGGTGTTGTGGTGTTGTCAGCAGGGTCTCAGCCATGGGGTGTTGTGGTGTTGTCAGCAGGGCAGGGCCTCAGCCATGGGGTGTTGGGGTGTTGTCAGCAGGGCAGGGCCTCAGCCATGGGGTGTTGGGGTGTTGTCAGCAGGGCAGGGCCTCAGCCATGGGGTGTTGTGGTGTTGTCAGCAGGGCCTCAGCCATGAGGTGTTGTGGTGTTGTCAGCAGGGCCTCAGCCATGGGGTGTTGTGGTGTTGTCAGCAGGGCAGGGCCTCAGCCATGGGGTGTTGTGGTGTTGTCAGCAGGGCCTCAGCCATGGGGTGTTGGGGTGTTATCAGCAGGGCCTCAGCCATGGGGTGTTGTGGTGTTGTCAGCAGGGCCTCAGCCATCGGGTGTTGTGGTGTTGTCAGCAGGGCCTCAGCCATGGGGTGTTGGGGTGTTGTCAGCAGGGCCTCAGCCATGGGGTGTTGTGGTGTTGTCAGCAGGGCCTCAGCCATGGGGTGTTGGGGTGTTGTCAGCAGGGCCTCAGCCATGGGGTGTTGTGGTGTTGTCAGCAGGGCCTCAGCCATGGGGTGTTGTGGTGTTGTCAGCAGGGCCTCAGCCATGGGGTGTTGTGTTGTTGTCAGCAGGGCCTCAGCCATGGGGTGTTGTGGTGTTGTCAGCAGGGCCTCAGCCATGGGGTGTTGTGGTGTTGTCAGCAGGGCCTCAGCCATGGGGTGTTGTGTTGTTGTCAGCAGGGCCTCAGCCATGGGGTGTTGGGGTCTTGTCAGCAGGGCCTCAGCCATCGGGTGTGTCTCTCTTTTCTGTCTACATTTCTCACCTCTCACTCTTTCCCTCTCTTTTTCTTACCTTATCCTTCACCAACCGGTTTGTTGCCTGAGGCTCTGACTCAGCTAAGCATGAAGCTCACACACCTTTACCTTCTGCCTACCTGCCTGGAAACACACACACACACACACACACACACACACACACACACACACACACACACACACACACATACACACACACACACACACACACACACACACACACACACACACACACACACACACACACACACACACACACACACACACACAGACAGTCTTTCAACATTGTACTGGACGTTAGCAGTGGTAAAAGTATTGCTTCCATTCAGTATAAAGTATTCCATCTGTGGTGCCAATCTGCCCCACAGTCTTGTTGTCCCTGTGTGGCCTGTTTCCGAGCCTGTTGGGAAATCACTTGCTGGGCTATAGGTCTCACCCTGTACTTCAACACAGGGGATCAGTCCCTTTGAGGTTTGAGAGAGAGAGAGGATGTCAGGGGGACCAGTCCCTTTGAGAGAGAGAGAGAGAGAGAGATGTCAGAAATCAGCTCAATGTAATTGAAGAATCCATAGACTCTAACCAATTCTGGGAAAATTGGAAAACACTAAACAAACAACAACACGAAGAATTATCTATCCAAAATGGAGATGTATGGGTAAACCACTTCTCCAATCTTTTTGGCTCTATAACAAAGAATAAAGAGCAAAAACATATACATGATCAAATACAAATCCTAGAATCAACTATTAAAAACTACCAGAACCCACTGGATTCTCCAATTACCTTGAATGAGTTACAGGACAAAATAAAAACCCTCCAACCCAAAAAGGCCTGTGGTGTTGATGGTATCCTTAATGAAATGATCAAATATACAGACAACAAATTCCAATTGGCTATACTAAAACTCTTTAACATCGTCCTTAGCTCTGGCATCTTCCCCAATATTTGGAACCAAGGACTGATCACCCCAATCCACAAAAGTGGAGACAAATTTGACCCCAATAACTACCGTGGAATATGCGTCAACAGTAACCTTGGTAAAATACTCTGCATTATCATTAACAGCAGACTCGTACATTTCCTCAATGAACACAATGTACTGAGCAAATGTCAAATTGGCTTTTTACCAAATTACCGTACAACAGACCATGTATTCACCCTACACACCCTAATTGACAACCAAACAAACCAAAACAAAGGCAAAGTCTTCTCATGCTTTGTTGATTTCAAAAAAGCCTTCGACTCAATTTGGCATGAGGGTCTGCTATATAAATTGATGGAAAGTGGTGTTGGGGGTAAAACATACGACATTATAAAATCCATGTACACAAACAACAAGTGTGCGGTTAAAATTGGCAAAAAACACACACATTTCTTCACACAGGGTCGTGGGGTGAGACAGGGATGCAGCTTAAGCCCCACCCTCTTCAACATATATATCAACGAATTGGCGCGGGCACTAGAACAGTCTGCAGCACCCGGTCTCACCCTACTAGAATCCGAAGTCAAATGTCTACTGTTTGCTGATGATCTGGTGCTTCTGTCACCAACCAAGGAGGGCCTACAGCAGCACCTAGATCTTCTGCACAGATTCTGTCAGACCTGGGCCCTGACAGTAAATCTCAGTAAGACCAAAATAATGGTGTTCCAAAAAAGGTCCAGTCGCCAGGACCACAAATTCCATCTAGACACCGTTGCCCTAGAGCACACAAAAAACTATACATACCTCGGCCTAAACATCAGCACCACAGGTAACTTCCACAAAGCTGTGAACGATCTGAGAGACAAGGCAAGAAGGGCATTCTATGCCATCAAAAGGAACATAAATTTCAACATACCAATTAGGATCTGGCTAAAAATACTTGAATCAGTCATAGAGCCCATTGCCCTTTATGGTTGTGAGGTCTGGGGTCCGCTCACCAACCAAGATTTCACAAAATGGGGCAAACACCAAATTGAGACTCTGCATGCAGAATTCTGCAAAAATATCCTCAGTGTACAACGCAGAACACCAAATAATGCATGCAGAGCAGAATTAGGCCGATACCCACTAATTATCAAAATCCAGAAAAGAGCCGTTAAATTCTACAACCACCTAAAAGGAAGCGATTCCCAAACCTTCCATAACAAAGCCATCACCTACAGAGAGATGAACCTGGAGAAGAGTCCCCTAAGCAAGCTGGTCCTAGGGCTCTGTTCACAAACACAAACACACCCCACAGAGCCCCAGGACAACAGCACAATTAGACCCAACCAAATCATGAGAAAACAAAAAGATAATTACTTGACACATTGGAAAGAATTAACAAAAAAACAGAGCAAACTAGAATGCTATTTGGCCCTAAACAGAGAGTACACAGTGGCAGAATACCTGACCACTGTGACTGACCCAAACTTAAGGAAAGCTTTGACTATGTACAGACTCAGTGAGCATAGCCTTGCTATTGAGAAAGGCCGCCGTAGGCAGACATGGCTCTCAAGAGAAGACAGGCTATGTGCTCACTGCCCACAAAATGAGGTGGAAACTGAGCTGCACTTCCTAACCTCCTGCCCAATGTATGACCATATTAGAGAGACATATTTCCCACAGATTACACAGATCCACAAAGAATTTGAAAACAAATCCAATTTTGATAAACTCCCATATCTACTGGGAGAAATTCCACAGTGTGCCATCACAGCAGCAAGATTTGTGACCTGTTGCCACAAGAAAAGGGCAACCAGTGAAGAACAAACACCATTGTAAATACAACCCATATTTATGCTTATTTATTTTAACTTGTGTGCTTTAACCATTTGTACATTGTTACAACTCTGTATATATATAATATAACATTTGTAATGTCTTTATTGTTTTGAAACTTCTGTATGTGTAATGTTTACTGTTAATTTGTATTGTTTATTTCACTTTTGTATAATATCTACCTCACTTGCTTTGGCAATGTTAACACATGTTTCCCATGCCAATAAAGCCCCTTGAATTGAATTGAATTGAATTGAGAGAGAGAGTATGACAGGGGGACCAGTCCCTTTGTGAGAGAGAGAGAGAGAGAGAGAGTATGTCAGGGGGACCAGTCCCTTTGAGAGAGAGAGAGAGGATGTCAGGGGGACCAGTCCCTTTGAGAGAGAGAGAGAGAGAGAGAGAGAGAGAGAGAGAGTATGTCAGGGGGACCAGTCCCTTTGAGGTTTGAGAGAGAGAGAGAGTATGTCAGGGGGACCAGTCCCTTTGAGAGAGAGAGAGAGAGAGAGAGAGAGAGAGAGAGAGAGAGAGAGAGAGAGGATGTCAGGGGGACCAGTCCCTTTGAGAGAGAGAGAGAGAGAGAGAGAGAGTATGTCAGGGGGACCAGTCCCTTTGAGAGAGAGAGAGAGAGAGAGAGAGGATGTCAGGGGGACCAGTCCCTTTGAGAGAGAGAGAGAGAGAGAGTATGTCAGGGGGACCAGTCCCTTTGAGAGAGAGAGAGAGAGAGAGAGAGAGAGAGAGAGAGAGAGAGAGAGAGAGTATGTCAGGGGGACCAGTCCCTTTGAGGTTTGAGAGAGAGAGAGTATGTCAGGGGGACCAGTCCCTTTGAGAGAGAGAGAGAGAGAGAGTATGTCAGGGGGACCAGTCCCTTTGAGAGAGAGAGAGAGAGAGAGAGGATGTCAGGGGGACCAGTCCCTTTGAGAGAGAGAGAGAGAGAGAGAGAGAGAGAGAGAGAGAGAGTATGTCAGGGGGACCAGTCCCTTTGAGGTTTGAGAGAGAGAGGATGTCAGGGACACCAGTCCCTTTGAGAGAGAGAGAGAGAGAGTATGTCAGGGGGATCAGTCCCTTTGAGGTTTGAGAGAGAGAGAGAGTATGTCAGGGGGACCAGTCCCTTTGAGGTTTGAGAGAGAGAGTATGTCAGGGGGACCAGTCCCTTTGAGAGAGAGAGAGAGAGACAGAGAGAGTATGTCAGGGGGACCAGTCCCTTTGAGAGAGAGAGAGAGAGAGAGAGAGAGAGAGAGAGAGAGAGAGAGAGAGAGAGAGAGAGAGAGAGAGAGAGAGAGAGAGAGAGAGAGAGAGAGAGAGAGAGAGAGAATGTCAGGGGGACCAGTCCCTTTGAGAGAGAGAGAGAGAGAGAGTATGTCAGGGGGACCAGTCCCTTTGAGAGAGAGAGAGGATGTCAGGGGGACCAGTCCCTTTGAGAGAGAGAGAGAGAGTATGTCAGGGGGACCAGTCCCTTTGAGAGAGAGAGAGTATGTCAGGGGGACCAGTCCCTTTGAGGTTTGAGAGAGAGAGTATGTCAGGGGGACCAGTCCCTTTGAGAGAGAGAGAGAGAGTATGTCAGGGGGACCAGTCCCTTTGAGAGAGAGAGAGAGAGAGAGAGAGAGAGAGAGAGAGAGAGAGAGAGAGAGAGAGTATGTCAGGGGGACCAGTCCCTTTGAGAGAGAGAGAGAGAGAGAGAGAGTATGTCAGGGGGACTAGTCCCTTTGAGAGAGAGAGAGAGAGAGAGAGAGAGAGAGAGAGAGAGCGAGAGAGCGAGAGAGAGAGTATGTCAGGGGGACCAGTCCCTTTGAGGTTTGAGAGAGAGAGGATGTCAGGGGGACCAGTCCCTTTGAGAGAGGGAGAGAGAGTATGTCAGGGGGATCAGTCCCTTTGAGGTTTGAGAGAGAAAGAGAGTATGTCAGGGGGACCAGTCCCATTTCCTTTGTGTTAGGATATGACAGGGGCCAACAGTCATTTCTGTGAGATCATTTCTGGTAAATGAAGGATCTGTCTGGACCCGTCTATGCTCACAGCTCCCCTATAATTTAAGCAGGTCATGTCACAGCATGTGAAACATTTAAATGTAATCAAATTGTCTCCTCTCTCTGCACACACTGGTTCTCACAAACATATTCCTCTGGGACAGGATGCATCATCAGTCTATCTGGACTATAAATGCACTTTGTTTATGTCTCCATTTACAGTAGTTACTGTACAAATATGTTTTAGAACAATGACAATAACAATATGTATCTTATAGAACAATAACAATAACAATAACAATATGTATGTTTTAAAACAATAACAATATGTATCTTATAGAACAATAACAATAACAATAACAATATGTATGTTTTAAAACAATAACAATACGTATCTTATAGAACAATAACAATAACAATATGTATCTTATAGAACAACAACAATAACAATAACAATATGTATGTTATAGAACAATAACAATAACAATATGTATGTTATAGAATAACAACAACAACAATATGTATGTTATAGAATAACAACAATAACAATATGTATGTTATAGAATAACAACAATAACAATATGTATGTTATAGAATAACAACAATAACAATATGTATGTTTTAAAACAATAATTACAATGTGTTTGTTAATATGTATTGGACATTAAATTACATTTCTATTGAAAAACATAGTTTTAGATATTTGTAGTTTAAACACAAACCCTCACCCTAACCCCTAACCCCTAACCCCTAACCCTAAACATAACCCCTAACCCTAACCTGTGTCAGTTTCACTATAAATAAGATAACAGAGACACCCTCACCCTCACCCTCACCCCTAACCCCTAACCCTAAACATAACCCCTAACCCTGACCCTAACCCTAAACATAACCCCTAACTCTAACCCCTAACCCTAACCCTGACCCTCACCCCTAATCCTAACCCCTCACCCTAACCCAACCCTAACCCCTCACCCTAACCCCTACCCCTAACCCCTAACCCAACCCTAACCCTGACCCTCAGCCTAACCCTAACCCAACCCTAACCCCTAACCCTAAGCATAACCCCTAACCCCTAACCCTGACCCTCACCCTCACCCCTAACCCCTCACCCTCACCCCTAACCCCTCACCCTAACCCTAACCCCTAACCCTGACCCTCACCCCTAACCCCTCACCCTCACCCCTCACCCCTAACCCCTCAACCCAACCCTAACCCTAACCATAAGGTCACTGCTCTCTGTCAGTTATTACGGCTGTCTGTCTCTCTGTCTCTGTGTCTGTCTCTCTGTCTCTGTGTCTGTCTCTCTGTCTGTCTCTCTGTCTCTGTGTCTCTCTCTCAGGACTTCACTTACACAGCAACAGTTATTAAGGCTGTCTGTCTCTCCTGAGGACACTGCGCTGTTTTCTTTTAAATACTTTAACTGTGCTTCATTTCAACGTGTCTGAAGTAATACATCCAATGGAATAGCCCCGATGCTAATCCCGCCCCTCCGGCGCTACAGCCTTGCTCACATGCTCAAAGTATTTAAAAGAAAACAAATGCTATTTGCACCCAGGTTAGGCTGGTGTGACGCAGGTACTGTATCAGTATTGTTGTCCTGACAACCAGGTCAGAATATAGCTGATCACATGTTGGTGTAATGGGTGGTGTGTCTGTGTGTTTGTGTGTGTGTGCGCGCCAAGGTGTGTGTGTGTGTGTGTGTGTGTGTGTGTGTGTGTGTGTGTGTGTGTGTGTGTGTGTACGCAGGTGTGCTTGTATGTGTGTGCGTGTGTGTGTGTGTGTGTGTGTGTGTGTGTGTGTGTGTGTGTGTGTGTGTGTGTGTGTGTGTGTGTGTGTGTGTGTGTGTGTGTGTGTGTGTGTGTGTGTGCGCGCAGACGTGCTTGTATGTGTGTGCGTGTGTGTGTGTGTGTGAGTAAACAGCAACCTGAGTTGTTGGTCTTGTATAGTTTATGCAAAAAGGTCCAGTTAGTTAGTTTACATTATTAGGTGTTATTATGACATTATGATCCCTTTCCGCTCTCTCTGGGTCTGATTCCGACTCAGACTTACCGTATGCAGGTGCATGATGGGCTTTGCAGGCGTGGTTCCCTTGCACACGCTGAATACATTTAATGTAACTACTGAAAACCCTCCCACTTGCTGGCCAACATATTTTCTCATGGAAGTTTTCATTCAATAGGGTTTTCAGTATATGTATCTAAAGCCATCCCCTTTAAATTTGGTGTACCTTTAATTTGAATTTTCTCTGACAGACTCAGAAAATATACGGAGAGAACGGTTCAGAATATTACGGATCAATGAAAGAATGCCGAGTAAATACAAACGTACGGGTCTTGTTCTCAGCACCAATTGTTAAATTGAAAAATACTCTGATCTTCTATATTATTTAGGGTTAGGAAAGTATTTATGAATAATATATATTTTTTAAATGATTTGGAGTGCCTGACAAAAAAAATACAGTGGTTTGATTCTTCAATATTCAATTGTTCAATCCATGAAATATTGAAAGGTGAGAAAAGTGTACAATAGGAGTTGACCAGTAGTCCTATAAATCTACCCTGATAATCCTAACTAATCATGGAACTGTGATGACAACGGTCCGGGTCATCGTTGAACCGTGAGCCAGGCTCCAGGTTTAAACTGCTACATAATGATTCTAATAGGTTACACTCCAAAAGGGTTCTTTGTAAGGCAAAGGCTTCTACCTAGAACCTCATGGTACTGTAGCACCAATTCCTCTATGGGGACAAACCCGAAGAACCCTACATGGTTCTACTTACCACCTTTTTTCCCCCCAAAGAGTGTACATGTCCCAAATTATTGTAATAGGTGAACCTAATATGATCCACTATAGCAAACGATCCTCAGGAACAACCACACAAATATCACACAGGAAACAAAGGTAAACTAACACTAAAGTTATAAATGTGAGGAAACTAACACTAAAGTTATAAATGTAAGGAAACTAACACTAAAGTTATAAATGTGAGGAAACTAACACTAAAGTTATAAATGTGAGGAAACTAACACTAAAGTTATAAATGTGAGGAAACTAAGACTAAAGTTATAAATGTGAGGAAACTAACACTAAAGTTATAAATGTGAGGAAACTAACACTAAAGTTAGAAATGTGAGGAAACTAACACTATAAATGTGAGGAAACTAACACTAACACTAAAGTTATAAATGTGAGGAAACTAACACTAAAGTTATAAATGTAAGGAAACTAACACTAAAGTTATAAATGTGAGGAAACTAACACTAAAGTTAGAAATGTGAGGAAACTAACACTAAAGTTATAAATGTAAGGAAACTAACACTAAATGTAATCTCTGCATGTTATAAGGCATTTCATCAACTTCACTGTGGAAAAGGTGATACTTGAGTTCTGCTGCCATGTGACTTGTTTCACATTTTATCTCCAGCACATAATAAGGTCAAATAGATCAAAAATCATTTTCATGTACATTTACAATCCCCTTATCGAAACGGAATGCTCATTTACCTTGCTCTTATCAATAGCTCTGATCAAGTTGTAAATTACGATGGATGGAGAATGGTGTTATTCCATTCCACACCTTTATATATTTGATCTCCACCCCCAAAAAGAATAGCGGTTAAATAGCAGGATGTTCTCATGTTTAACTTCCAGGTCAGAATACGCGTGGAGAGAAAAGTGCATAAAAAAATTAATTATGTTCCATTTACGCACGCTTAACTCGGGTGGGAATCCCCCCCCCTCCCCTTAGCTGTCTAACACCTATACTCTCCTACTCTCCACACGGTCCCGTGTGGCTCAGTTGGTAGAGCATGGCACTTGCAACGCCAGGGTTGTGGGTTCAATTCCCACGGGGGGACCAGGGTTCAATTCCCACGGGGGGACCAGGATGAATATGTATAAACTTCCCAATTTGTAAGTCGCTCTGGATAAGAGCGTCTGCTAAATGACTTAAATGTACTATGTAGCTATCAACAACAGCTGCCTATGTAAACCGTACTTTATGAAGGGACCTACAGTTATAACCACACTGGACCTTGTATCCAGTCATACTATAATAAAATGTCCCAACAAGTTTTACGATGTCATATCCCATATTATTATACTAGTTATGTCAATGTCATTTCAATGTTTGTTATGGGTGTGGAGGTGGCGGTAAATAACACAAGGCCTCGTTGTTTTGGTGGGCTTCCGAGTGGCGCGGAGGTCTAAGGCACTGCTTCTCAGTGCAAGAGGCGTCACTATAGTACCTGGTTCGAATCCAGGCTGTATCACATCCGGCCGTGATTGGGAGTCCCATGGGGCGGTGCACAATTCGCCCAGCGTCGTCGGGGTTTGGCCGGAGTAGACTGTCGTTGTAAATAAGAATTTGTTCTAAACTGACTTGCCTGGTTAAATTAAAAATATATATATTTTTTAAATGTCAGGTCCTTCCTTAGTATTGTCTTTAAATTGGATCAGGCTTTGGTGGGCTGATTCAGGTCCTTCCTTAGTGTTGTCTTGTGGCTCAGGCCCCGTGTGGCTCAGTTGGTAGAGCATGGCGCTTGCAACGCCAGGGTTGTGGGTTCGTTTCCCACGGGTGGCCAGTACAAAAAAAAAAAAAAAAAAAAAAAAGTATGAATGTATGTACTTGTAAGTCGCTCTGGATAAGAGCGTCTGCTAAATGACTTAAATGTAAATTTAATGTAAATGTCTTTAAATTGGATCAGGCTTTGGTGTGCGGTTTAATGACTGTCAGATTTTCCCTCTCTTTTGTTTTCTAGAACACGGCGGATCTTCAACAATGAAGTACCATACCTTCAACCCAGGGTTCAGCTCCAAGTCCTACGCCTACACAGCCTCCAGACCTGTCATGGTGAGTGGTAGTCCTGTCTACACAGGCTCCAGACCTGTCATGGTGAGTGGTAGCCCTGTCTACACAGCCTCCAGACCTGTCATGGTGAGTGGTAGTCCTGTCTACACAGGCTCCAGACCTGTCATGGTGAGTGGTAGCCCTGTCTACACAGCCTCCAGACCTGTCATGGTGAGTGGTAGTCCTGCCTACACAGCCTCCAGACCTGTCATGGTGAGTGGTAGCCCTGTCTACACAGGCTCCAGACCTGTCATGGTGAGTGGTAGTCCTGCCTACACAGCCTCCAGACCTGTCATGGTGAGTGGTAGCCCTGTCTACACAGCCTCCAGACCTGTCATGGTGAGTGGTAGCCCTGTCTACACAGCCTCCAGACCTGTCATGGTGAGTGGTAGCCCTGTCTACACAGGCTCCAGACCTGTCATGGTGAGTGGTAGTCCTGTCTACACAGCCTCCAGACCTGTCATGGTGAGTGGTAGCCCTGTCTACACAGCCTCCAGACCTGTCATGGTGAGTGGTAGCCCTGTCTACACAGGCTCCAGACCTGTCATGGTGAGTTGTAGTCCTGTCTACACAGCCTCCAGACCTGTCATGGTGAGTGGTAGTCCTGTCTACACAGGCTCCAGACCTGTCATGGTGAGTGGTAGTCCTGTCTACACAGCCTCCAGACCTGTCATGGTGAGTGGTAGTCCTGTCTACACAGCCTCCAGACCTGTCATGGTGAGTGGTAGCCCTGTCTACACAGCCTCCAGACCTGTCATGGTGAGTGGTAGCCCTGTCTACACAGCCTCCAGACCTGTCATGGTGAGTGGTAGCCCTGTCTACACAGCCTCCAGACCTGTCATGGTGAGTGGTAGTCCTGCCTACACAGCCTCCAGACCTGTCATGGTGAGTGGTAGCCCTGTCTACACAGGCTCCAGACCTGTCATGGTGAGTTGTAGTCCTGTCTACACAGCCTCCAGACCTGTCATGGTGAGTTGTAGTCCTGTCTACACAGGCTCCAGACCTGTCATGGTGAGTGGTAGCCCTGTCTACACAGCCTCCAGACCTGTCATGGTGAGTGGTAGCCCTGTCTACACAGCCTCCAGACCTGTCATGGTGAGTGGTAGTCCTGTCTACACAGCCTCCAGACCTGTCATGGTGAGTGGTAGCCCTGTCTACACAGCCTCCAGACCTGTCATGGTGAGTGGTAGTCCTGTCTACACAGGCTCCAGACCTGTCATGGTGAGTGGTAGTCCTGTCTACACAGCCTCCAGACCTGTCATGGTGAGTGGTAGTCCTGTCTACACAGGCTCCAGACCTGTCATGGTGAGTGGTAGCCCTGTCTACACAGCCTCCAGACCTGTCATGGTGAGTGGTAGTCCTGTCTACACAGCCTCCAGACCTGTCATGGTGAGTGGTAGTCCTGTCTACACAGCCTCCAGACCTGTCATGGTGAGTGGTAGCCCTGTCTACACAGCCTCCAGACCTGTCATGGTGAGTGGTAGTCCTGTCTACACAGCCTCCAGACCTGTCATGGTGAGTGGTAGTCCTGTCTACACAGCCTCCAGACCTGTCATGGTGAGTGGTAGTCCTGTCTACACAGCCTCCAGACCTGTCATGGTGAGTGGTAGCCCTGTCTACACAGGCTCCAGACCTGTCATGGTGAGTGGTAGCCCTGTCTACACAGCCTCCAGACCTGTCATGGTGAGTGGTAGTCCTGTCTACACAGCCTCCAGACCTGTCATGGTGAGTGGTAGCCCTGTCTACACAGCCTCCAGACCTGTCATGGTGAGTGGTAGCCCTGTCTACACAGCCTCCAGACCTGTCATGGTGAGTGGTAGTCCTGTCTACACAGCCTCCAGACCTGTCATGGTGAGTGGTAGCCCTGTCTACACAGCCTCCAGACCTGTCATGGTGAGTGGTAGTCCTGTCTACACAGCCTCCAGACCTGTCATGGTGAGTGGTAGTCCTGTCTACACAGCCTCCAGACCTGTCATGGTGAGTGGTAGTCCTGTCTACACAGCCTCCAGACCTGTCATGGTGAGTGGTAGCCCTGTCTACACAGCCTCCAGACCTGTCATGGTGAGTGGTAGCCCTGTCTACACAGGCTCCAGACCTGTCATGGTGAGTGGTAGCCCTGTCTACACAGCCTCCAGACCTGTCATGGTGAGTGGTAGCCCTGTCTACACAGCCTCCAGACCTGTCATGGTGAGTGGTAGTCCTGTCTACACAGCCTCCAGACCTGTCATGGTGAGTGGTAGTCCTGTCTACACAGCCTCCAGACCTGTCATGGTGAGTGGTAGCCCTGTCTACACAGCCTCCAGACCTGTCATGGTGAGTGGTAGCCCTGTCTACACAGCCTCCAGACCTGTCATGGTGAGTGGTAGCCCTGTCTACACAGCCTCCAGACCTGTCATGGTGAGTGGTAGCCCTGTCTACACAGGCTCCAGACCTGTCATGGTGAGTGGTAGTCCTGTCTACACAGGCTCCAGACCTGTCATGGTGAGTGGTAGTCCTGTCTACACAGCCTCCAGACCTGTCATGGTGAGTGGTAGCCCTGTCTACACAGCCTCCAGACCTGTCATGGTGAGTGGTAGCCCTGTCTACACAGGCTCCAGACCTGTCATGGTGAGTGGTAGCCCTGTCTACACAGCCTCCAGACCTGTCATGGTGAGTGGTAGCCCTGTCTACACAGGCTCCAGACCTGTCATGGTGAGTGGTAGCCCTGTCTACACAGGCTCCAGACCTGTCATGGTGAGTGGTAGTCCTGTCTACACAGCCTCCAGACCTGTCATGGTGAGTGGTAGTCCTGTCTACACAGCCTCCAGACCTGTCATGGTGAGTGGTAGCCCTGTCTACACAGCCTCCAGACCTGTCATGGTGAGTGGTAGCCCTGTCTACACAGGCTCCAGACCTGTCATTGTGAGTGGTAGCCCTGTCTACACAGGCTCCAGACCTGTCATGGTGAGTGGTAGTCCTGTCTACACAGCCTCCAGACCTGTCATGGTGAGTGGTAGTCCTGTCTACACAGGCTCCAGACCTGTCATGGTGAGTGGTAGCCCTGTCTACACAGCCTCCAGACCTGTCATGGTGAGTGGTAGCCCTGTCTACACAGGCTCCAGACCTGTCATGGTGAGTGGTAGTCCTGTCTACACAGGCTCCAGACCTGTCATGGTGAGTGGTAGCCCTGTCTACACAGCCTCCAGACCTGTCATGGTGAGTGGTAGTCCTGTCTACACAGGCTCCAGACCTGTCATGGTGAGTGGTAGTCCTGTCTACACAGCCTCCAGACCTGTCATGGTGAGTGGTAGTCCTGCCTACACAGCCTCCAGACCTGTCATGGTGAGTGGTAGTCCTGTCTACACAGGCTCCAGACCTGTCATGGTGAGTGGTAGTCCTGTCTACACAGGCTCCAGACCTGTCATGGTGAGTGGTAGCCCTGTCTACACAGCCTCCAGACCTGTCATGGTGAGTGGTAGCCCTGTCTACACAGGCTCCAGACCTGTCATGGTGAGTGGTAGTCCTGTCTACACAGGCTCCAGACCTGTCATGGTGAGTGGTAGCCCTGTCTACACAGCCTCCAGACCTGTCATGGTGAGTGGTAGTCCTGTCTACACAGGCTCCAGACCTGTCATGGTGAGTGGTAGTCCTGTCTACACAGGCTCCAGACCTGTCATGGTGAGTGGTAGTCCTGTCTACACAGCCTCCAGACCTGTCATGGTGAGTGGTAGTCCTGTCTACACAGGCTCCAGACCTGTCATGGTGAGTGGTAGTCCTGTCTACACAGCCTCCAGACCTGTCATGGTGAGTGGTAGCCCTGTCTACACAGCCTCCAGACCTGTCATGGTGAGTGGTAGTCTTAGGCACTAGGTATTACAAACAATACCGGCCTACCAGAACATATTCTTACTCTTAGGGAAATATTGCATCCCTTACACATCCAGTGGTTTCTGGATATCAGATCATACGTTCGGCAAAAGGCCCATGAGGACCTAAGCGGTTGGTCATCGCCAAATAAAGACATTATAGACACTATCTGTTTACATGAACACGTGGACAGTATACTGTGTGTTTGCCCTCTGCAGCTCCCTGTAAATATACAGTGGGATGGTTTCTCAGTGCAGTGTGCCAGAGCCAGTGAGCCAGGTCTTCTCTGGAAGTGTGGTATTTCACAGCAGCTCTCCACCAATCTCTCCAGGACCTTAAGTCCACCCTCCAGAATCCTCTACATCTCACAGTCAGAATGTTTCCACCCTCCAGAATCCTCTACATCTCACAGTCAGAATGATTCCACCCTCCAGAATCCTCCACATCTCACAGTCAGAATGATTCCACCCTCCAGAATCCTCCACATCTCACAGTCAGAATGTTTCCACCCTCCAGATTCCTCCACATCTCACAGTCAGAATGATTCCACCCTCCAGATTCCTCCACATCTCACAGTCAGAATGATTCCACCCTCCAGATTCCTCCACATCTCACAGTCAGAATGATTCCACCCTCCAGAATCCTCCACATCTCACAGTCAGAATGTTTCCACCCTCCAGATTCCTCTACATCTCACAGTCAGAATGTTTCCACCCTCCAGATTCCTCTACATCTCACAGTCAGAATGATTCCACCCTCCAGATTCCTCCACATCTCACAGTCAGAATGTTTCCACCCTCCAGATTCCTCTACATCTCACAGTCAGAATGATTCCACCCTCCAGATTCCTCCACATCTCACAGTCAGAATGTTTCCACCCTCCAGATTCCTCTACATCTCACAGTCAGAATGATTCCACCATCCAGAATCCTCTACATCTCACAGTCAGAATGTTTCCACCCTCCAGATTCCTCCACATCTCACAGTCAGAATGATTCCACCCTCCAGAATCCTCCACATCTCACAGTCAGAATGATTCCACCCTCCAGATTCCTCCACATCTCACAGTCAGAATGATTCCACCCTCCAGATTCCTCCACATCTCACAGTCAGAATGTTTCCACCCTCCAGATTCCTCCACATCTCACAGTCAGAATGTTTCCACCCTCCAGATTCCTCCACATCTCACAGTCAGAATGATTCCACCCTCCAGAATCCTCCACATCTCACAGTCAGAATGATTCCACCCTCCAGATTCCTCCACATCTCACAGTCAGAATGTTTCCACCCTCCAGATTCGTCCACATCTCACAGTCAGAATGATTCCACCCTCCAGAATCCTCCACATCTCACAGTCAGAATGATTCCACCCTCCAGAATCCTCCACATCTCACAGTCAGAATGTTTCCACCCTCCAGATTCCTCTACATCTCACAGTCAGAATGATTCCACCCTCCAGATTCCTCCACATCTCACAGTCAGAATGTTTCCACCCTCCAGATTCCTCTACATCTCACAGTCAGAATGATTCCACCCTCCAGATTCCTCTACATCTCACAGTCAGAATGTTTCCACCCTCCAGATTCCTCCACATCTCACAGTCAGAATGATTCCACCCTCCAGATTCCTCCACATCTCACAGTCAGAATGAGTCCACCCTCCAGATTCCTCTACATCTCACAGTCAGAATGATTCCACCCTCCAGATTCCTCCACATCTCACAGTCAGAATGATTCCACCCTCCAGATTCCTCCACATCTCACAGTCAGAATGTGTCCACCTCATGTTAGCATAGCAGATGTCATTAGACTATGACACCATTACACAATGACACTCTTGAATGAACTTTCATTGATACATTCATTGATTTAATGAATGTAATATTTTTCCAGACGTATATTGTGTTTTTGTAATAGATTCAGCAAATATCCATTAGATTATTTAAGTACATCATTCAGATGACAGGGTAATATAGCAGCAACATAAAGAATTCCATTAGTGGCCTTGTTGACTGTAAAAGAAAATCAAAAACCTAACAATTTCCCATGACTTTACAATTAGCGTTGCGCAATGTAGGTGCACAGACTTTCATTTGTGTCAACCACTCCCTTTTATGACAGTGACTTATTGCATTTACAGAATCTAATAAGGATTCAACAAGCCTTTGTTCCATCGTGCCCCTAAGCTTTCTATTGCGGGGGGGGGGGGGGGGGTTGTGTCTCGGGGGGTTGTGTCTCGGGGGGTTGGTTAAACGTCTTCTTCGTTATTCTTCTTCTCCTCCCATCCTTCTCCTCATTCCTCATCTTCTCCTCCTCTTCCTCTTCCCCTCCACCTCCTCCTTCCTCCCCTCCTCTTTTCCCCCTCCTATTCCTCCTCCTCTGTCCCCCAGACACCCAATGTGTCTCACTACTCAGGCGGTTTCTCCTCCCACTCGGCGGTGGACCTGGGAGGTGGTCAGAGGGTCACCATGGGAGGTGGAGGAAGAGGAGGAGGTGGTGGAAGAGGAGGAGGTGGAGGTGGAGGAGGAGGTGGAGGGTACATGTACCAAGATGACATGCGCACAGGAGGGGGTTCCCTAGGAGGAGGGGGCTACCAGGTAACATTTTAAGGATTCACTTTATTTTAATGATGTATTGTATTTTAGTGATTTATTGTATTTTAATGATTTACTGTATTTTAATGATTTATTGTATTTTTATTATTTACTGTATTTTAATGATTTACTGTATTTTAATGATTTATTGTATTTGAATAATTTACTGTAGTTTTATTATTTACTGTATTTTAGTGATTTACTGTATTTTAATGATTTATTGTATTTTAATGATTTACTGTAGTTTTATTATTTACTGTATTTTAATGGTTTATTGTATTTTAATAATGTATTGTATTCTGTGTACTGTAAATCTATGTGTACTGAATCTATACCACATAACAAATATATTTTAATGATTAATTATAATTACTTTACTATATATACAGTATTTAGTATACAGTAATAATTGCTTTAATTAGTGTGTCTACAGTAATATACTGTAAATTCCATGGTGCTGGTTTATTTATGTTTTGTTCTACAGGTAGGAGGGGTCTCCCGGGGAGGAGGAGGGGGCAACATGAGGGGCCAACAGATGTCCTCTGTGATCCGGACGATGAGCCGTGGGCCAGACCCAGAGATCTCTCTGCGCGCCATGAGGCTCCAGAACCTGCCTGCACAGGTATAGTAATTTATATATTATGTTTTGTGTGTGTATTGTGTGAACGTCAAAGTTTTTTCTTGCAAGTGTTGTTCTATGTATCTGTATTGTTGATGTCTTTCTACCTGGATGGATGATGATCTGGATTGATGGGGATCTGGAATGATGATGATCTGGATTGATGATGATCTGGAATGATGATGATATGGATTGATGTGGATGTTGATGATGATGATCTGGATTGATGATGATCTGGATTGATGATGATCTGGATTGATGATGATCTGGATTAATGATGATCTGGATTGATGGGGCTCTGGATTGATGATGATCTGGATTGATGTGGATGTTGATGATGATCTGGATTGATGGGGATCTGGATTGATGATGATCTGGATTGATGTGGATGTTGATGATGATCTGGATTGATGGGGATCTGGATTGATGTGGATGTTGATGATGATGATATGGATTGATGTGGATGTTGATGATGATCTGGATTGATGGGGATCTGGATTGATGTGGATGTTGATGATGATCTGGATTGATGGCGATGTTGATGATGATCTGGATTGATGGGGATCTGGATTGATGTGGATGTTGATGATGATCTGGATTGATGATCTGGATTGATGGGGATCTGGATTGATGTGGATGTTGACGATGATCTGGGTTGATGATGATCTGGGTTGATGATGATCTGGGTTGATGATGATCTGGATTGATGATGATCTGGATTGATGTGGATGTTGATGATGATCTGGATTGATGGGGATCTGGATTGATGATCTGGAATGATGATGATCTGGATTGATGATGATCTGGATTGATGTGGATGTTGACGATGATCTGGGTTGATGATGATCTGGGTTGATGATGATCTGGGTTGATGATGATCTGGATTGATGATGATCTGGATTGATGTGGATGTTGACGATGATCTGGGTTGATGATGATCTGGGTTGATGATGATCTGGGTTGATGATGATCTGGTTTGATGTGGATGTTGATGATGATCTAGATTGATGATGATCTGGGTTGATGATGATCTGGATTGATGATGATCTGGATTGATGTGGATGTTGATGATGATGATCTGGATTGATGTGGATGTTGATGATGATGATCTGGGTTGATGATGATCTGAATCTTGTTCTCAGCCGTCTCCGGTGGCAGCCTGGGTGGCCGCTGACGTCAGCGATGGCTGCAGCCTGGCCTCAGACCGCGATGCCACCTTCAGCCGACAGCAGTCTGTCTACAGCACTGTTAGCGGAGGAGCCTACAGCTCTGGGACACAAATGAGACAGGCAGGAGGAGGAGGGTCCATGGTACCCATGAGGCGCTCACTCAGCGGGACACTAGCCCAGGGCGGAGGAGGGGAGATGATGGTTGGTGGAGCCCTACCGGAATTTTGACACGAGATTAACACATTCCGTTTGCATGGCATGTGAAATGACTCGATAACCTGTTTCTTATACAATTGAAATGTGTTTAGGAACAAACAATGCACTCCTAACTAGCTTTACATGCTGACCACACCGCTCGCGTTGCAAAATAAATGTACGGATACATGTCATTCAATCATTTCATCCACGAGCGTCTGCGTCGCTAGGCGCTAAAATACAACTTGGTTCTTTGTCAAAAGCAAAGACAGGCTTAAAGTGTCACAGTACAGCCTTCTTCACAGTAAAAAAAAACATTTTATTTTATAACGATTGTATTTCCAACAGATGTTTTTAATACGTATGTTTCTAAACATCCGGTAGGGAGGAGAGGAGATGATGACGGTCCAGCAGCAGCATTCCTTTAAAGGACCAGCGTTCCGCACCATCAGCAGGATCAACAACAGGAACAACAGGATGTCCATGGGCTCCATGTCTGGGGCTTCTACCTTCCCCCCCCCCGGGGGCTCCATGTCTGGGGCTTCTACCTTCCCCCCCCCCGGGGGATACAGCAGCGTCGATGGAGGAGGTGGGTTCGTGATGGGCCAGGTGAGGGTAACGATATGTTACATTTCATTTCATTTGCATGTAAATGTATTTTTTGAGGTCAACATAAAGAACCCACTATAATAATACAACACAATATTTATTTAACCTGGCAAGTCAGTTAAGAACAAATTCTTATTTACAATGACAGCCTACCGGGGAACAGTGGGTTAACTGCCTTGTTCAGGGGCAGAACAACAGATTTCTTTACCATGTCAGTTCGGGGATTCGATCTTCTAACCTTTCGGTTACTAGTCCAACGCTCTAACCACTAGGCTACCTGCCGCCGCAATATAACAATAGAACCTAATGTAACAGAGCAACACTGGGAGGTGAGCCCTCTGTATATCCACATAACCCATGATCAATGATGGGCTGGGCCTAATCTGAGAAGTATTCTTAGCCACTGTTACACTATCACTATTTTACCTGCCTTGGTGTTTTTATGTTGCAATACTATTATTAGCTATTATAATTCAAATCTATAATTGTTATTCATATTATAATTTTGTATTTTTATTATTATTATTATGTATTATTTGTAGGTGTCGTCGGGGTCTCAGGGGAATATGATGATGATGCGGCAACAGAGACAGACCTCTCTTCCCAGGACCATGTCTGTCAAGAGCATTCACAGTGTCGGGAAGGGCATGGATATCTACGACGAACAGGTGGACATGACTGGCAGCATGGGAAACCTCAGCGGGTAAGACATGACTGGAAGCATGGGGGAAACCTCAGCGGGTAAGACATGACTGGAAGCATGGGGGAAACCTCAGCGGGTAAGACATGACTGGAAGCATGGGGGAAACCTCAGCGGCTAAGACATGACTGGCTGTATGGGGGCAACCTCAGTGGGTAAGACATGACTGGCTGCATGGGGGCAACCTCAGTGGGTAAGACATGACTGGCAGCATGGGGGCAACCTCAGTGGGTAAGACATGACTGGCAGCATGGGGGCAACCTCAGTGGGTAAGACATGACTGGCAGCATGGGGGCAACCTCAGTGGGTAAGACATGACTGGCAGCATGGGGGCAACCTCAGTGGGTAAGACATGACTGGCAGCATGGGGGCAACCTCAGTGGGTAAGACATGACTGGCTGCATGGGGACAACCTCATGTGCGGGGGTACAGGGTAATTGAGGTAATATTTACATGTAGGTGGGGGTGTAAGTAACTTGTCAATCAGGATAGATAATAAACAGATTAACAGCAGTGTTGGTAGTTGAGGTAATATTTACATATAGGTAGAGGTATAAGTGACGAGGCAATCAGGATAGATAATAAACCGAGTAGCAGCAGTGTATGTGACGAGTGTGAAAAAGTGTGAAAGTGTTTCTATGTGTGTCTCTTTCCCAATAGCTATGGATTCTGAGATGACTCCCGTATTGTTCCCTTAGTGGCAGGACTGGTTTGGGTGTGGTACCCACAGCAGTTTCAGGCTGCTGTCACACACAAACAGCTGACGCCTAGCGGTTAGCACAGCAGATGGGAGAAAAAAAACACAGTGTGCTACCTCAAGATGAGTTACCATTCACACAGGCACATAATTATACCATGGCAGTGGAACCTGTGAGTCATGTTGGCCTGGCTGGTCAAGTATTACCTCAGTTTACCTAATTAGACACCAGGGTTGAGTATTCCCCTTGTTTGCCTAATCAGATACCAGGGTTGAGTTTTACCTCAGTTAGCCTCATATCAGTGTACTTCCTTTGAATGTAATTGACCACAACCCTGTCATACACAGAGGGCCAGTTTCCCGGACACAGGCCAAAAAGCTAATTCAATGGTGATTCTCAATTGAGAAGCCTATGCTTTTCATTCCAGGACTAGGCTTGTCTTGATAAACTACATGACCAAAAGTATGTGGACACCTGCTCGTCAAACATCTCATTCCAAAATCACGGGCGTTAATATGGAGTTGGTCCCCTCTTTGCTGCTATAACAGCCTCCACTCTTCTGGGAAGTCATTAATATGGAGTTGGTCCCACCTTTGCTGCTATAACAGCCTCCACTCTTCTGGGAAGTCATTAATATGGAGTTGGTCCCACCTTTGCTGCTATAACAGCCTCCACTCTTCTGGGAAGTCATTAATATGGAGTTGGTCCCACCTTTGCTGCTATAACAGCCTCCACTCTTCAGGGAAGGCATTAATATGGAGTTGGTCCCCCCTTTGCTGCTATAACAGCCTCCACTCTTCAGGGAAGACATTAATATGGAGTTGGTCCCCCCTTTGCTGCTATAACAGCCTCCACTCTTCAGGGAAGACATTAATATGGAGTTGGTCCCACCTTTGCTGCTATAACAGCCACCACTCTTCAGGGAAAGCATTAATATGGAGTTGGTCCCCCCTTCGCTGCTATAACAGCCTCCACTCTTCTGGGAAGGCATTAATATGGAGTTGGTCCCCCCTTCGCTGCTATAACAGCCTCCACTCTTCTGGGAAGGCATTAATATGGAGTTGGTCCCCCCTTCGCTGCTATAACAGCCTCCACTCTTCTGGGAAGGCATTAATATGGAGTTGGTCCCCCCTTCGCTGCTATAACAGCCTCCACTCTTCTGGGAAGGCATTAATATGGAGTTGGTCCCCCCTTCGCTGCTATAACAGCCTCCACTCTTCAGGGAAGGTTTTCCACTAGATGTTGGAACATTGCTGCAGGGGGACTTGCTTCCATTCAGCCACAAGAGCATTAGTGAGGTCGGGCTCTGATGTTAGATGATTAGGCCTGGCTCGCAGGTGGCTTTCATTCATTCTGATCCACGATAGATACATGTTATAGCGGGCTTGACATTTTAAATGTCATTTTTTTAAACGAGCCGACATCTGCAGCGTTTACCTTAAATGAACGCGGTAACATTGCCTTTAAAAGCTGCGTTGTCCACCATCGTGATCAGATTGAATCCCCGGGCCATAATGATTGATTGCTCTCTTTGTGATTGGACAGGATTAATAACTTGGACATGGACACGGCGGTGAGGTACCTGAAAGAGGGCGATGCTGACATGCAGGTTCTGGGAGCAGCTTATATCCAACACGAATGCTACAACAACAACGATGCCAAGAACGAGGTAATAAAGGAGTTCCCCTTTTTGTCTGGTTCTCAAACCCTATTCCCTTTACTTTTAACCAGGACCCATACGGAATAGGTTGTCCATCTGGGATCCATAGGGAATAGGTTGTCCATCTGGGATCCATAGGGAATAGGTTGTCCATCTGGGATCCATAGGGAATAGGTTGTCCATCTGGGATCCATAGGGAATAGGTTGTCCATCTGGGATCCATAGGGAATAGGTTGTCCATCTGGGATCCATAGGGAATAGGTTGTCCATCTGGGATCCATAGGGAATAGGTTGTCCATCTGGGATCCATAGGGAATAGGTTGTCCATCTGGGATCCATAGGGAATAGGTTGTCCACAGGTTGTCCATCTGGGATCCATAGGGAATAGGTTTTCCATTTCGGATCCATAGGGAATAGGTTTTCCATCTGGGATCCATAGGGAATAGGTTGTCCACAGGTTGTCCATCTGGGATCCATAGGGAATAGGTTTTCCATCTGGGATCCATAGGGAATAGGTTGTCCATTTGGGATCCATTGGGAATAGGTTTTCCATCTGGGATCCATAAGGAATAGGTTGTCCACAGGTTGTCCATCTGGGATCCATAGGGAATAGGTTTTCCATTTGGGATCCATAGGGAATAGGTTGTCCACTTGGGATCCATAGGGAATAGGTTGTCCATCTGGGATCCATAGGGAATAGGTTGTCCATCTGGGATCCATAGGGAATAGGTTGTCCATCTGGGATCCATAGGGAATAGGTTGTCCATCTGGGATCCATAGGGAATAGGTTGTCCATCTGGGATCCATAGGGAATAGGTTGTCCATCTGGGATCCATAGGGAATAGGTTTTCCATCTGGGATCCATAGGGAATAGGTTGTCCATCTGGGATCCATAGGGAATAGGTTGTCCATCTGGGATCCATAGGGAATAGGTTGTCCATCTGGGATCCATAGGGAATAGGTTGTCCATTTGGGATCCATAGGGAATAGGTTTTCCATCTGGGATCCATAGGGAATAGGTTGTCCATCTGGGATCCATAGGGAATAGGTTGTCCACAGGTTGTCCATCTGGGATCCATAGGGAATAGGTTGTCCACAGGTTGTCCATCTGGGATCCATAGGGAATAGGTTGTCCACAGGTTGTCCATCTAGGATCCATAGGGAATAGGTTTTCCACTTGGGATCCATAGGGAATAGGTTTTCCATCTGGGATCCATAGGGAATAGGTTGTCCACTTGGGATCCATAGGGAATAGGTTGTCCACTTGGGATCCATAGGGAATAGGTTGTCCATCTGGGATCCATAGGGAATAGGTTGTCCACTTGGGATCCATAGGGAATAGGTTTTCCATCTGGGATCCATAGGGAATAGGTTGTCCATCTGGGATCCATAGGGAATAGGTTGTCCACTTGGGATCCATAGGGAATAGGTTGTCCATCTGGGATCCATAGGGAATAGGTTGTCCATCTGGGATCCATAGGGAATAGGTTGTCCATCTGGGATCCATAGGGAATAGGTTGTCCATCTGGGATCCATAGGGAATAGGTTGTCCACTTGGGATCCATAGGGAATAGGTTGTCCATCTGGGATCCATAGGGAATAGGTTGTCCATCTGGGATCCATAGGGAATAGGTTGTCCATCTGGGATCCATAGGGAATAGGTTGTCCATCTGGGATCCATAGGGAATAGGTTTTCCATCTGGGATCCATAGGGAATAGGTTGTCCATCTGGGATCCATAGGGAATAGGTTGTCCATCTGGGATCCATAGGGAATAGGTTTTCCATTTGGGATCCATAGGGAATAGGTTTTCCATCTGGGATCCATAGGGAATAGGTTGTCCATCTGGGATCCATAGGGAATAGGTTGTCCACAGGTTGTCCATCTGGGATCCATAGGGAATAGGTTGTCCACAGGTTGTCCATCTGGGATCCATAGGGAATAGGTTGTCCACAGGTTGTCCATCTAGGATCCATAGGGAATAGGTTTTCCACTTGGGATCCATAGGGAATAGGTTGTCCACTTGGGATCCATAGGGAATAGGTTGTCCATCTGGGATCCATAGGGAATAGGTTGTCCATCTGGGATCCATAGGGAATAGGTTGTCCATCTGGGATCCATAGGGAATAGGTTGTCCATCTGGGATCCATAGGGAATAGGTTGTCCACTTGGGATCCATAGGGAATAGGTTGTCCATCTGGGATCCATAGGGAATAGGTTGTCCATCTGGGATCCATAGGGAATAGGTTGTCCATCTGGGATCCATAGGGAATAGGTTGTCCATCTGGGATCCATAGGGAATAGGTTTTCCATCTGGGATCCATAGGGAATAGGTTGTCCATCTGGGATCCATAGGGAATAGGTTGTCCACAGGTTGTCCATCTGGGATCCATAGGGAATAGGTTGTCCATCTGGGATCCATAGGGAATAGGTTGTCCATCTGGGATCCATAGGGAATAGGTTTTCCATCTGGGATCCATAGGGAATAGGTTGTCCATCTGGGATCCATAGGGAATAGGTTGTCCATCTGGGATCCATAGGGAATAGGTTGTCCATCTGGGATCCATAGGGAATAGGTTTTCCATTTGGGATCCATAGGGAATAGGTTTTCCATCTGGGATCCATAGGGAATAGGTTGTCCATCTGGGATCCATAGGGAATAGGTTGTCCACAGGTTGTCCATCTGGGATCCATAGGGAATAGGTTGTCCACAGGTTGTCCATCTGGGATCCATAGGGAATAGGTTGTCCACAGGTTGTCCATCTAGGATCCATAGGGAATAGGTTTTCCACTTGGGATCCATAGGGAATAGGTTGTCCACTTGGGATCCATAGGGAATAGGTTGTCCACTTGGGATCCATAGGGAATAGGTTGTCCATCTGGGATCCATAGGGAATAGGTTGTCCACTTGGGATCCATAGGGAATAGGTTTTCCATCTGGGATCCATAGGGAATAGGTTTTCCATCTGGGATCCATAGGGAATAGGTTGTCCACTTGGGATCCATAGGGAATAGGTTTTCCATCTGGGATCCATAGGGAATAGGTTTTCCATCTGGGATCCATAGGGAATAGGTTTTCCATCTGGGATCCATAGGGAATAGGTTGTCCCTCTGGGATCCATAGGGAATAGGTTGTCCATCTGGGATCCATAGGGAATAGGTTGTCCATCTGGGATCCATAGGGAATAGGTTGTCCATCTGGGATCCATAGGGAATAGGTTGTCCATCTGGGATCCATAGGGAATAGGTTGTCCATCTGGGATCCATAGGGAATAGGTTGTCCATCTGGGATCCATAGGGAATAGGTTGTCCACAGGTTGTCCATCTGGGATCCATAGGGAATAGGTTGTCCACAGGTTGTCCATCTGGGATCCATAGGGAATAGGTTGTCCACAGGTTGTCCATCTAGGATCCATAGGGAATAGGTTTTCCACTTGGGATCCATAGGGAATAGGTTTTCCATCTGGGATCCATAGGGAATAGGTTGTCCACTTGGGATCCATAGGGAATAGGTTGTCCACTTGGGATCCATAGGGAATAGGTTGTCCATCTGGGATCCATAGGGAATAGGTTGTCCACTTGGGATCCATAGGGAATAGGTTTTCCATCTGGGATCCATAGGGAATAGGTTGTCCATCTGGGATCCATAGGGAATAGGTTGTCCATCTGGGATCCATAGGGAATAGGTTTTCCATCTGGGATCCATAAGGAATAGGTTGTCCACAGGTTGTCCATCTGGGATCCATAGGGAATAGGTTGTCCATCTGGGATCCATAGGGAATAGGTTGTCCATCTGGGATCCATAGGGAATAGGTTGTCCACTTGGGATCCATAGGGAATAGGTTGTCCATCTGGGATCCATAGGGAATAGGTTTTCCATCTGGGATCCATAGGGAATAGGTTGTCCATCTGGGATCCATAGGGAATAGGTTGTCCCTCTGGGATCCATAGGGAATAGGTTGTCCATCTGGGATCCATAGGGAATAGGTTGTCCACAGGTTGTCCATCTGGGATCCATAGGGAATAGGTTGTCCATCTGGGATCCATAGGGAATAGGTTTTCCATCTGGGATCCATAGGGAATAGGTTTTCCATCTGGGATCCATAGGGAATAGGTTGTCCATCTGGGATCCATAGGGAATAGGTTGTCCATCTGGGATCCATAGGGAATAGGTTGTCCATCTGGGATCCATAGGGAATAGGTTGTCCATCTGGGATCCATAGGGAATAGGTTGTCCATCTGGGATCCATAGGGAATAGGTTGTCCATCTGGGATCCATAGGGAATAGGTTGTCCATCTGGGATCCATAGGGAATAGGTTTTCCATCTGGGATCCATAGGGAATAGGTTGTCCATCTGGGATCCATAGGGAATAGGTTGTCCATCTGGGATCCATAGGGAATAGGTTGTCCATCTGGGATCCATAGGGAATAGGTTGTCCACAGGTTGTCCATTAATCTGTTTTGTTAAACCTGGTTTGCTGTTTATTTGAGCAAAATGAGATGGGAATGGCTCTATATAATACCGTACGCTTTCTTGAATTTGTTCTGGATTTGCGGATTGTGAAAAGACCCCTGGTGGCATGTCTGGTGGAGTAAGTGTGTGTGTGTCAGAGCTGTGTGTAAATTGACTATGCAAACAATTTGGGATTTTCAACAGATGAATGTTTCTTATAAAAAGAAGAAGTGATTCAGTGATGTTTCCCATGTCTGATGTTTCCTTCTTGTGATGTTTCCACTGTCTGATGTTTCCTTCTTGTGAAGTTTCCACTGTCTGATGTTTCCTTCTTGGGATATTTCCACTGTCTGATGTTTCCTTCTTGGGATGTTTCCCATGTCTGATGTTTCCTTCTTGGGATATTTCCACTGTCTGATGTTTCCTTCTTGGGATGTTTCCACTGTCTGATGTTTCCTTCTTGGGATGTTTCCACTGTCTGATGTTTCCTTCTTGGGATGTTTCCCATGTCTGATGTTTCCTTCATGGGATGTTTCCCATGTCTGATGTTTCCTTCTTGGGATGTTTCCACTGTCTGATGTTTCCTTCTTGTGATGTTTCCACTGTCTGATGTGGAAAAGACTACTAACTGACTAACCCTCAGACATGCATCCCAGTCGGTGTGGTACAGTATTCCTTAGCAGAATATAAGGGACATACTGTACATTTTTTAATAGTGGTGAAGTTGTTAATTGCATAAGAACTATTCTGTATCAACACATTGGCGTGCTCCAGGTGTATCAACACATTGGCGTGCTCCAGGTGTATCACCACATTGGCGTGCTCCAGGTGTATCAACACATTGGCGTGCTCCAGGTATATCAACACATTGGCGTGCTCCAGGTGTATCAACACATTGGCGTGCTCCAGGTGTATCAACACATTGGCGTGCTCCAGGTGTATCAACACATTGGCGTGCTCCAGGTGTATCAACACATTGGCGTGCTCCAGGTGTATCAACACATTGGCGTGCTCCAGGTGTATCAACACATTGGCGTGCTCCAGGTGTATCTACACATTGGCGTGCTCCAGTTGTATCTACACATTGGCGTGCTCCAGGTGTATCAACACATTGGCGTGCTCCAGGTGTATCTACACATTGGCGTGTTCCAGGTGTATCAACACATTGGCGTGCTCCAGGTGTATCAACACATTGGCGTGCTCCAGGTGTATCAACACATTGGCGTGCTCCAGGTGTATCAACACATTGGCGTGCTCCAGGTGTATCAACACATTGGCGTGCTCCAGGTGTATCAACACATTGGCGTGCTCCAGTTGTATCAACACATTGGCGTGCTCCAGGTGTATCTACACATTGGCGTGCTCCAGGTGTATCAACACATTGGCGTGCTCCAGGTGTATCTACACATTGGCGTGCTCCAGGTGTATCAACACATTGGCGTGCTCCAGGTGTATCAACACATTGGTGTGCTCCAGGTGTATCTACACATTGGCGTGCTCCAGGTGTATCAAAACATTGGCGTGCTCCAGGTGTATCTACACATTGGCGTGCTCCAGGTGTATCTACACATTGGCGTGCTCCAGGTGTATCTACACATTGGCGTGCTCCAGGTGTATCTACACATTGGCGTGCTCCAGGTGTATCAACACATTGGCGTGCTCCAGGTGTATCAACACATTGGCGTGCTCCAGGTGTATCAACACATTGGCGTGCTCCAGGTGTATCAACACATTGGCGTGCTCCAGGTGTATCTACACATTGGCGTGCTCCAGGTGTATCAACTGGCAGTCTTGGCGTAGCTGCTTATTATAAAAGTCTCAACTTTGATTTATGTCACAGTTCAGCAGGCGTTCATGTGATCTTAGTAATTATAAAAGAATGTGGTCTTGTTGAAGTGACAGACACAATGTTGTTCCAAGCAGATATGTAGTAGTTTGTCACAGACAGGTATCTTGTAGGACAAGGGTAGGCAACCCTGGTCCTGGAGTGCCGCCGGAAGCCCAGGTATGTAGAATTTAGGTAATCACTGAACTGATCCATTAGCTCAGTTTGGTCAGGTGTGGTGCCTAGTTGGAACACGATCCTGCAGTACCCCAGGAACAGGGTTGACTAGTCCTGTTGTAGGAACTTCTGTTCTGTTAACTAGCAGCATTACAGATAGTTATTTATGTATCCTCTTGGAGGGGTAACAGGGTTCACTAAGGAGGAGTTTCAGCCAGTCCCAATGACATCTATACCCCTTCCCTTTGGTCTTCACCTCTCCAGACCTGTAAAAACATTGATTGGTTGGGGCCAAGGGGAAGGGGAGTGAATGACTACCGTACGTTTGAGTCTGAACCTTACAGAGTTGTCCCTCTCTCTTTCTCTCTCTCTCTCTCTCTTCCATCACTAGGTGCGGCAATATAAGGCCATCCCAGAGCTGGTGAGGCTATTCAACAGTGAGAACCAGGAGGTGGCTCGCTACGCCACAGGGGCTATGAGGAACGCCATCTATGAGAACATGGACAACAAGATGTCCCTCATCGAGGAGGGAGGAATTCCACAGCTCATAAATGCTCTGAAGGAGAATGATGATGAGCTACGCAAGAACATCACAGGTCAGGACATTTTAAATGTTTGTCGTTTAGCAGACTGTGTGATGTGTGCTGTCTTCGGGGGTGGGGGGTTGAGAACGGAGCAGAAGACACATGTCCATTGTTTGCCTGGAACATATGGACAACAAAGTCATATAGTATTGTATCCAGTGAAACTTCCAGTTAGTACATTCATCTCTAAGGTAGCCAGGTAAGATACGCTGACAGGCCGTTGTTGGAAAAGAGAACGTGTTCGGCCTCCCGAGTGGTGCCGTGGTCTAAGGCACTGCATCAGGCTCTGTCGCAGCCGGCCGCGCCCGGGAGACACATGGGGCGGCGCACAATTGGCCCAGCGTCGTCCAGGTTAGGGGAGGGTTTGGCCGGCAGGGATGTTCTTGTCCCATCGCGCTCTAGCGACTCCTGTGGCGGGCCGGGCACAGTGCACGCTGACACGGTCACCAGGTGTACGGTGTTTCCTCTGACGCATTGGTACTGCTGGCGTCCGGGTTAAATGGGCATTGTGTCAAGAAGCAGTGTGGCTTGGTTGGGTTGTTTTTTCGGAGGACGCACGTCTCTCGACCTTTGCCTCTCCCGAGTCCGTACGTGAGTTGCAGCAATGAGACAAGACTCTAACTACCAATTGGATACCACGAAATTGAGGAGAAAAAGGGGTAACAAAAAGTAAAAGAAGAGAATATGTTCTCTCTCATTAACGTACTTGGTTAAAAAAACTTTAGGTGAAATAACAGGTATGAGAGCCCTGTCTGTCACTCACACCATGGCCTCTCAATAGAGTGGACTCCATAGAAATAGAATGAGTAGAACTGGCATTCACATCCGAGTCAACGTTCTGTGATGGCTGGACTGGCGGCCATGTTGAATTGCTGAGATCTGAGGGCTTTTTCTCTGCTCTAGTTAACGTCCCTGCCTCTCTGTAGTCTTATCTTAACCTTTCCATCCTCCTGTCTAGACCGGTAGCAGGCTGAGGGTTAAACTGAAGCTCTCTATTGGAATCAAAGGAAACTCCTCAACACCTAGCTTTCTACTACAGATTCTGGGGTTAAGTGAGCCCGTCAGCCCCTATAAGGAATGTTTGGGTTGCGGCGTAGGGACGAGGGAGTGGAGAGCTGAGAACCCGTTACCCTTTATGGGATCTGAATAATACACATCCAGGAAAAGTGTGTGTGTGTGTGTGTGTGTGTGTGTGTGTGTGTGTGTGTGTGTGTGTGTGTGTGTGTGTGTGTGTGTGTGTGTGTGTGTGTGTGTGTGTGTGTGTGTGTGTGTGTGTGTGTGTGTGTGTGTGTGTAGTACAGAGTGTATAGGAAGGAGGGAGTTGTCTCCACCTGTAGTGTTCTCTCTCTGCCACACCCTGTATGACTCACAGTCCTTTCACTCAAGCTGTTAGAACACAATCACTGTCTGGACCTCTACACGTTCAGGTTGTTGGTACACAGCCAAGGAGAACTGCTGTAGAGGAGAGAGAGAGAGAAAGACAGGCTGTAATGACTGCTTGGTTAGTTCCTATGAGACTGATCATAGTGGTAACACAATAGACATGTTTTTGCTAGTTGATGTTGTCACCAAAATACATATTTACCTGATTTTTAAAAATTAAGATACCAGTTGACCAGTAAACGTAGATGACCAGTTTACAACCAGAAAAGTATGTTATGAAGATGCAATTTACCCGCTGAGAATCATGCTTTCTATGATGTGTTTGTGAACCACCCTGTGGCCGCTTTACTGAGCGTGTCTCTCTGGGTTTTCTGTCAGGTATTCTGTGGAACCTGTCATCCAAAGACAACCTGAAGGAGAAACTCGCCAAGGAGACGCTCGCTGCGCTCACAGAGACCATTCTGATCCCGCTCTCAGGAAGTGGAGACTCTGAGGTCATCCAGCAGAGCCCCTCTGAGGTTGACATCTTCTACAACACCACCGGATGTCTCAGGTACAGTACACTATAGTACACTATGGGGTAGTACACTATAGTACACTATAGGATAGTACAGTATAATACACTATAGGGTAGTACAGTATAATACACTATGGGGTAGTACAGTATAATACACTATAGGGTAGTACAGTATAGTACACTATGGGGTAGTACAGTATAGTACACTATGGGGTAGTACAGTATAGTACACTATGGGGTAGTACAGTATAATACACTATAGTACACTATAGGATAGTACAGTATAATACACTATAGGGTAGTACAGTATAATACACTATAGTACACTATGGGGTAGTACAGTATAGTACACTATAGTACACTATGGGGTAGTACAGTATAGTACACTATAGAACACTATAGGATAGTACAGTATAATACACTATAGTACACTATGGGGTAGTACAGTATAATACACTATAGTACACTATAGGATAGTACAGTATATTACACTATAGTACACTATAGGATAGTACAGTATAATACACTATAGTACACTATAGGATAGTACAGTATAATACACTATAGTACACTATAGGATAGTACAGTATAATACACTATAGTACACTATAGGGTAGTACACTATAGTACACTATAGTACACTATGGGGTAGTACACTATAGTACACTATGGGGTAGTACACTATAGTACACTATGGGGTAGTACAGTATAATACACTATAGGGTAGTACACTATAGTACACTATAGTACACTATGGGGTAGTACACTATAGTACACTATAGGATAGTACACTATAGTACACTATGGGGTAGTACAGTATAATACACTATAGGGTAGTACACTATAGTACACTATAGTACACTATGGGGTAGTACAGTATAATACACTATAGGGTAGTACAGTATAATACACTATAGTACACTATAGGATAGTACAGTATAATGCACTATAGTACACTATAGGATAGTACAGTATAATACACTATAGTACACTATAGGATAGTACAGTATAATACACTATAGTACACTATAGGATAGTACAGTATAATACACTATAGGGTAGTACAGTATAATACACTATAGGGTAGTACAGTATAATACACTATAGGGTAGTACAGTATAATACACTATAGTACACTATAGGATAGTACAGTATAGTACATTATAATACACTGTCGTGCACTACACTATAGTACACCATAGTACAGTACACTATAGTATAGTATAGGATAGTGCAGTATAGTACAGTACAATACACTATAGTACACCATAGTACAGTACACTATAGTATAGTATAGGATAGTACAGTATAGTACAGTATAATACACTATAGTACACTATAGGATGGCGCAGTATAGTACATTATTGTACACTACAGTATAGTGCACTATAGTACACTATAGTGCACTATAGTACAGTATTATAAACTATAGTACAGTGTAATACAGTATAGTATAGTACGGTGTAATACACTATAGTATAGTACAGTGTAGTACACTATAGTATAGTACAGTGTAGTACACTATAGTACACTCTAGTACACTATAGTACAGTGTAATACACTATAGTACAGTAAAATAAACTATAGTACAGTGTAATACACTATAGTATAGTACAGTGTAGTACACTATAGTGCAGTGTAGTACACCGTAGTACACAATGGTACACTATTGTACAGTATAGTACACTATAGTACAGTATAGTACAGTATAGTACAGTACACTATAGTACAGTATAGTACCCTATATAGTTCACTGCAGTATAGTACACTATAGTACAGTATAGTACACTATAGTGCACTATATAGTTCACTGCAGTATAGTACACTATAGTACAGTATAGTACAATATAGTACAGTATAGTACAGTACACTATAGTACAGTATAGTACACTATATAGTTCACTGCAGTATAGTACACTATAGTACACTATAGTACACTATAGTACACTTTCTGTTATTCTTGTTGTTCTTCTTCTACACATTATTTTTCGGGTAAGGACACTGTTCTCACCTGCACTATAGAGTTCCATGTCAGCTCTGATTTATGTTTGACTATCCCGTCTCTAACTGTCCCCAGGAACCTGAGCTCAGTGAATGAGAAGACCAGGAGGCAGATGCGGGAGACCAACGGTCTGGTGGATGCCCTGGTAGGATACGTCCAGGCCTCGGTACAGGATGGCAAGGTGGAGGACAAGGTGAGGCCAAGCACATTGTAGAATAATACTTTCCATTATTGATTGGATATATAGAGTGCCTTTCCAGATGCTCAAAGCACTTTGCAATGAAAGGGGAAACTCACCTCAACCAACAATTTCCTACCTGGGTGATGAATCAGACCCCTCACCACACATCAGATAATCATATTTGACTATGGACCTAATCATTTTTCTGTGTGTTTCCAGGGTGTGGAGAACGTTTTATGTGTCCTGAGGAACCTCTCCTACCAACTGTACAGTGAGATCCCGCCCTCAGCCCTGCTACGTCTGGAAGGACCAACCAGAGGCCAGGAAACCAGCAGGAGCGAAGCCATTGGTTGCTTTACCCCTCAGAGCAAGAAAGTCAAAGATGTATGTATCTCACTGTCAATCGTCTTATAGTCTTCTTGTCCTGCTTCTTCCGTCGTCGTCGTTGTTCTTCTTTGTTTTTGTTCTTCTGTCAGTTCAGCAGTTGAACCTTAATTGTCTTAGTGGTATTCAGATTGACCCTGTCTGTGTGAAAATGGAACTCCTTTATCACATTGACCCCCTTTCCCTTCGTTCAGAGGAAGAACCAGGACATGGCCACATTCACGGAGGTGGCCCGCGTACCCAAGGGTCTGGAGTGGCTGTGGCACCCCCAGGTGGTGGGGCTGTATAACAGCGTGCTGCAGGGCTGTGAGGTCAACTCCACCACCCGCGAGGCTGCAGCCGGGGCTCTGCAGAACATCACCGCAGGCGACAAGAGGGTGAGTGTTGAGAATTGTCCATGCCAATAGGCAATTCAGCAGACAGAGCAAGATGTGATTGGGGTACAACGTACAGTAACTTTAGTAGGTTGGGAACACTGTCCTACGCTCTTAGAAAATAAGCTGTCCCCTTAGGAGAACCCTTTGAAGAACCCCTTTTGGTTCCAGGTAAAACACATTTGGGTTCCATATAGAACCCTTTCCACAGAATATTCTACATGGGAACCAATAGGGTTCTACCTGGAACCAAAGGGCGTTCTCCTATGGGGACAGCCAAAGAACCCTTTTGGAACCCTTTTTTCTGAAAGTGTAGAATGACCTCTCTCTCTCTGTCTCAAGAGAGGGAGCAGCTCCAAGTTAGATCACTCACATTGATCAGGTGTATAACTCTGTCCAGAAACAAGCCCTATCCCAGACACTTGTGGGGATCTGAGGATTTGAGCAATCCTATGGGGGTAGGGGTTGTTTATGGTTCAAGGCCAAATACAGCATTTAAAGTGTTCTTGACTTGGACGTACCTTTCAATGAATCTCTCCCTCTCCTTCCTCAGTGGGCGGAGGTGCTGAGTCATGTGGCTCTGGAGCAGGAGAGGATGCTTCCTGTGATGTTGGACAAACTGAGGACCAATAATGACCTGGAGCTGAGATCCCTCACCGGCTTCCTCAGAAACCTGTCACGCCATGCCAAGGACAAGAATGCCATGGGTCAGTACTATAGACAATACGTGTGTACGCTTTGACCTTTGACCCACTTCAATACAAAAGTATGGGGAAATTGGTTGCGGCATACGGTTTCTTTTTAAAACATGACATCATGAGAACAGCAGACCTCAGCAGAAATCAGACTTTCATGGATATTAGGGATTGATTTCATGGCGATGTGAGATTTGCATGAACATTTGCATCGCACATGTGGAACACAAAGTTACAATTTGTCCTTGAATGACATATAAGCGAAACCAGATGGGGGGGGAAACCCATTTATTTCATGCCAGAGCAAGAACCAACAACACAACTACAGGTCGACCAATAAAACGTTCCTCTCTCCAGCCACAAAGGTAGTGAACAACCTGGTGTCCGAACTGCCTGCTGACGGTCAGCAGAAGGAGCCGTCCAGCAACGTGGTGGTCAACATCTGTGGAACGTTGAACAACCTGGTGACCTCCAGCTCCATCGCAGCCCGGGACATCGCCTTCTTTGACGGGCTGCAGAAACTAGTGGCCATTAAGAACTCCCACGACAGCAGGTATGGAATGGGAGGAATATTGGTAGCTGTGTTTCTGCTGGTATTTAACCTGGTGTTTAATAGAAACGGGTGGCCATTAAGAACTCCTGGAAAACAGAAAGGAAAACGCAGCACACTGCTGCTCCCAGGTGATATTTATTTATAACAACGTTTCGACCCTTAGGTCATCAGGCGTCCATATCCCAGGTGGGGGAGGAAGGTCCTATATATAGGGGCAGTACTCAGTGACATCACATTCAGGCTCTGACGTAGCCGGCCGCGACCGGGAGACGCACAATTGGCCCTGCGTCGTCCGGGTTAGGGGAGGGTTTGGCCGGCAGGGATGTTTTTGTCCCATCGCGCACTAGCAACTCCTGTGGCGGGCCGGGCGCAATGCACGTTGACACGGTCACCAGGTATACGGTGTTTCCTCCGACACATTGGTGCAGCTGGCTTCTGGGTTAAGCGGGCATTGTGTCAAGAAGCAGTACGGCTTGGTTGTGGTTGTGGTTCGGAGGACGCACGTCACTCGACCTTCGCCTCTCCCGAGTCCGTACGGGAGTTGCAGCGATAGGACAAAACTGTAACTAGCAATTGGATACGACGAAATTGGGGAGAAAAAGGGGTTAAAAAAAAACTCCCACGACAGCAGGTATGGAATGGGAGGAATATTGGTAGCAGTGTTTCTGCTGGTATTTAACCTGATGTTTAATAGAAACGGGTGGCCATTAAGAACTCCCATGACAGCAGGTATATGGAAAATAAGTAGGAATGTTGTGACAAAAGATTTTACTGACCATGTGATTTGACCAGGAAATGTCCAGGGTTCGAGTGTGAATGGTAATGGTGAAGGCGAGAGTGGACAGCCCTGTCTCGTTCTGCAACAGCGAGGACTTAGACTTGTTAGTATGCATACAGGCTCTCGGCTATACTAGTGCCTAGAGTTTTTCCTGGTCAGTTATTATGAGTGACAGCCATTCAGATGGCCACTTCTTCACTACTGGTCCCCATAGTGACAGTGTTTCCAAGAGGAGTGGATACTTAATACAATTTGCATACTGTACACCACCTTTCAGACAATGTGGTAACACATTTCCCTAGCATTTACCCAGCCCTGTCTGTCTGTCCCTGCCCCAAAATACTTTAAAACTGGAGGAGAGGGAATCACTTGCTGAGTAAATCTCTGATATAGGATAATGTTGTTGACCATTGTGTTTTTTTATGTTTTGTCTTGCTGACATCTTGCCAGGTCCCCCTCCAAAAATAATACTTTTTCCCCTAGTTAAATTAAGGTTAAATAAAAGGTTAAATAAAAATATATGAGTAGAAACAATTCAGACATACCTAATTTCACTGCCATGATAAGGATGCTATAGGAACATGTCTACTTGATCAGCCCAGGTTATATTGACTGTCCCCCAGTGTATTGATTGGTAGCAGCTATATCATATTTACTGTCCCCCAGTGTATTGATTGGTAGCAGCTATATCATATTTACTGTCCCCCAGTGTATTGATTGGTAGCAGCTATATCATATTTACTGTCCCCCAGTGTATTGATTGGTAGCAGCTATATCATATTTACTGTCCCCCAGTGTATTGATTGGTAGCAGCTATATCATATTTACTGTCCCCCAGTGTATTGATTGGTAGCAGTTATATCATATTTACTGTCCCCCAGTGTATTGATTGGTAGCATCTATATCATATTTACTGTCCCCCAGTGTATTGATTGGTAGCAGCTATATCATATTTACTGTCCCCCAGTGTATTGATTGGTAGCAGCTATATCATATTTACTGTCCCCCAGTGTATTGATTGGTAGCAGCTATATCATATTTACTGTCCCCCAGTGTATTGATTGGTAGCACCTATATCATATTTACTGTCCCCCAGTGTATTGATTGGTAGCAGCTATATCATATTTACTGTCCCCCAGTGTATTGATTGGTAGCACCTATATCATATTTACTGTCCCCCAGTGTATTGATTGGTAGCAGTTATATCATATTGACTGTCCCCCAGTGTATTGATTGGTAGCAGCTATATCATATTTACTGTCCCCCAGTGTATTGATTGGTAGCAGCTATATCATATTTACTGTCCCCCAGTGTATTGATTGGTAGCAGTTATATCATATTTACTGTCCCCCAGTGTATTGATTGGTAGCAGCTATATCATATTTACTGTCCCCCAGTGTATTGATTGGTAGCAGCTATATCATATTTACTGTCCCCCAGTGTATTGATTGGTAGCAGCTATATCATATTTACTGTCCCCCAGTGTATTGATTGGTAGCAGCTATATCATATTTACTGTCCCCCAGTGTATTGATTGGTAGCAGTTATATCATATTTACTGTCCCCCAGTGTATTGATTGGTAGCAGCTATATCATATTTACTGTCCCCCAGTGTATTGATTGGTAGCAGCTATATCATATTTACTGTCCCCCAGTGTATTGATTGGTAGCAGCTATCTCATATTTACTGTCCCCCAATGTATTGATTGGTAGCAGCTATATCATATTTACTGTCCCCCAATGTATTGATTGGTAGCAGCTATATCATATTTACTGTCCCCCAATGTATTGATTGGTAGCAGCTATCTCATATTTACTGTCCCCCAGTGTATTGATTGGTAGCAGTTATATAATATTTACTGTCCCTGGTGTATGGATTGTGTAAATATTACAGTTAAGTATTAGTTACTGGGAACTAAGTTTTGTCTTGTGTCTTGAAGAACAGTCCAACTGAAAGTCTTCAACAAAAAGTCAAACTGCTAGTTTTTAACCTGGTCTTCATGTTGTCTCTCTTGTAACCCTGCTAGTTTTTAACCTGGTCTTTATGTTGTCTCTCTTGTAACCCTGCTAGTTTTTAACCTGGTCTTTATGTTGTCTCTCTTGTAACCCTGCTAGTTTTTAACCTGGTCTTCATGTTGTCTCTCTTGTAACCCTGCTAGTTTTTAACCTGGTCTTTATGTTGTCTCTCTTGTAACCCTGCTAATTTTTAACCTGGTCTTCATGTTGTCTCTCTTGTAACCCTGCTAGTTTTTAACCTGGTCTTTATGTTGTCTCTCTTGAAGCCCTGCTAGTTTTTACCTGGTCTTTATGTTGTCTCTCTTGTAGCCCTGCTAGTTTTTAACCTGGTCTTTATGTTGTCTCTCTTGTAGCCCTGCTAGTTTTTAACCTGGTCTTTATGTTGTCTCTCTTGTAGTCCTGCTAGTTTTTAACCTGTTCTTCATGTTGTCTCTCTTGTAACCCTGCTAGTTTTTATCTGGTCTTCATGTTGTCTCTCTTGTAACCCTGCTAGTTTTTAACCTGGTCTTTATGTTGTCTCTCTTGTAACCCTGCTAGTTTTTATCTGGTCTTCATGTTGTCTCTCTTGTAACCCTGCTAGTTTTTAACCTGGTCTTTATGTTGTCTCTCTTGTAGTCCTGCTAGTTTTTAACCTGTTCTTCATGTTGTCTCTCTTGTAACCCTGCTAGTTTTTATCTGGTCTTCATGTTGTCTCTCTTGTAGCCCTGCTAGTTTTTAACCTGGTCTTTATGTTGTCTCTCTTGTCGCCCTGCTAGTTTTTACCTGGTCTTCATGTTGTCTCTCTTGTAGCCCTGCTAGTTTTTAACCTGGTCTTTATGTTGTCTCTCTTGTAACCCTGCTAGTTTTTAACCTGGTCTTCATGTTGTCTCTCTTGTAGCCCTGCTAGTTTTTAACCTGGTCTTTATGTTGTCTCTCTTGTAACCCTGCTAGTTTTTAACCTGGTCTCCATGTTGTCTCTCTTGTAGCCCTGCTAGTTTTTAACCTGGTCTTTATGTTGTCTCTCTTGTAGTCCTGGGAAGCTGAAAGCATCCAAAGCAGCAGCAACAGTCCTCTGCAACATGTTCCAATACAAGAAGCTGCACAAGGACTACAAACAGGTGAGAAACACCACTGGAGAATGGTAGAGAGGAGGATCATAGACTACTACGATATGTATACTGTATATGTTCTGTGTTCCAAACAGGACATTATTTGTCTTTTTAACCTAAACATGCAAAAACCATTAGATAGAATTGATAGCAAGCAGTACACTGGGTTAGTCAGATTTTATTAAATATAACAGAACAGATGACCTAGAATGACATTCATTCTCGTAGGATGGGTTGCCAAAAATAACTAACTGAAAGCCACATCCACGAATATGATTAGATTGAGGTATACAGTATGTCACTGTGCTTCTATGGCTATATGCACCAATGCTCTGACTACTTTATTTGTTCATTTAGCAAATAAGACAGCTTTATTAGTTTATTATTTATTTATTAGTCAACGCAACTAAATTTCAGCTTTCATTAGCTTTAAAACAGCAACATTTTCTCTCAACCTCATGGCAAAATGTGTAGAATAGCATGAGATGAGCTATACAGGTGCACAGTTTCCTCTCTGTCCCATGGCTAAAGTGTGTTTAATTGCAGGAAATTAGCTTTAAAACAGCAACATTTTCTCTTAGCCTCATGGCAAAATGTGTGGAATAACATGAGATTAGCTTTAAAACAGCAACATTTTCTCTCAGCCTCATGGCAAAATGTGTAGAATAGCATAAGATTAGCTTTAAAACAGCAACTTTTTCTCTCAGCCTCATGGCAAAATGTGTAGAATAGCATAAGATTAGCTTTAAAACAGCAACATGTTCTCTCAGCCTCATGGCAAAATGTGTAGAATAGCATAAGATTAGCTTTAAAACAGCAACATGTTCTCTCAGCCTCATGGCAAAATGTGTAGAATAGCATAAGATTAGCTTTAAAACAGCAACATGTTCTCTCAGCCTCATGGCAAAATGTGTAGAATAGCATAAGATTAGCTTTAAAACAGAAACATTTTCTCTCAGCCTCATGGCAAAATGTGTGGAATAGCATGAGATTATCTTTAAAACAGCAACTTTTTCTCTCAGCCTCATGGCAAAATGTGTAGAATAGCATAAGATTAGCTTTAAAACAACAAAATGTTCTCTCAGCCTCATGGCAAAATGTGTAGAATAGCATAAGATTAGCTTTAAAACAGCAACATGTTCTCTCAGCCTCATGGCAAAATGTGTAGAATAGCATAAGATTAGCTTTAAAACAGCAACATGTTCTCTCAGCCTCATGGCAAAATGTGTAGAATAACATGAGATTAGCTTTAAAACAGCAACATTTTTCTCTTTCCCCAATGGCAAAAATATGTAAAACGAATGGAAGTTAGCTGCTCCACCGAAAAAATAAATGTTCATATATATAAAAAGAATAGCTACGTGAATACAATATTAGGAACCCGAATACCTGCGGACATTGGTTAATAACGAGTAGTGAGGGTGATTCCCTGTGTAAATCCTCGCCTTTCCCTGTTGCTCTATTGTCAACTACAGTAGCTACAATGCTGTCTTCTCTTGTCTGGTAGGGGAATCAGAGCTGTTTATCTGTCACACACACACACACACACACACACACACACACACACACACACACACACACACACACACACACACACACACACACACACACACACACACACACACGTGCACATTAAGTAAATGATCAGTGCTTATCTATAATATACAGTTGAGAAACAATCCACTAAAACATTCCCCTCATAGTGAATGGATGACTGGAAAACCCAACCCTCATTCCTGTGTCTGCACGTGTGTCTGCGTTAGTGCACCTATGTGTGTTGTGCATGTTTGCCTTGAGGATGGGGGGGTCCATTAACCAGCCTTGAGGATGGGGGGGTCCATTAACCAGCCTTGAGGATGGGGGGGGATCCATTAACCAGCCTTGAGGATTGAGGGGGTCCATTAACCAGCCTTGAGGATGGGGGGATCCATTAACCAGCCTTGAGGATTGAGGGGGTCCATTAACCAGCCTTGAGGATGGGGGGGTCCATTAACTAGCCTTGAGGATGGGGGGGGGGTCCATTAACCAGCCTTGAGGATGGGGGGGTCCATTAACCAGCCTTGAGGATGGGGGGGGGATCCATTAACCAGCCTTGAGGATGGGGGGGGATCCATTAACCAGCCTTGAGGATTGAGGGGGTCCATTAACCAGCCTTGAGGATGGGGGGGTCCATTAACCAGCCTTGAGGATTGAGGTGGTCCATTAACCAGCCTTGAGGATGGGGGGGGGTCCATTAACCAGCCTTGAGGATGGGGGGGGGTCCATTAACCAGCCTTGAGGATGGGGGGGGTCCATTAACCAGCCTTGAGGATGGGGGGGGGTCCATTAACCAGCCTTGAGGATGGGGGGGATCCATTAACCAGCCTTGAGGATTGAGGGGGTCCATTAACCAGCCTTGAGGATGGGTGGGTCCATTAACCAGCCTTGAGGATGGGGGGGGGGGGGGGGGTCCATTAACCAGCCTTGATGTTGGGGGGAGTCCATTAACCAGCCTTGAGGATTGAGGGGGTCCATTAACCAGCCTTGAGGATGGGGGGGTCCATTAACCAGCCTTGAGGATGGGGGGGGTCCATTAACCAGCCTTGAGGATGGGGGGGGTCCATTAACCAGCCTTGAGGATGGGGGGGGGGTCCATTAACCAGCCTTGAGGATGGGGGGGGTCCATTAACTAGCCTTGAGGATGGGGGGGGGGGGGTCCATTAACCAGCCTTGATGTTGGGGGGAGTCCATTAACCAGCCTTGATGTTGGGGGGGTCCATTAACCAGCCTTGAGGATGGGTGGGTCCATTAACCAGCCTTGAGGATGGGGAGGGGTCCATTAACCAGCCTTGATGTTGGGGGGGGTCCATTAACCAGCCTTGAGGAAGGGGAGGGGTCCATTAACCAGCCTTGATGTTGAGTGGGTCCATTAACCAGCCTTGAGGATGGGGGGGGGTCCATTAACCAGCCTTGAGGATGGGGGGGGGGGGGGGTCCATTAACCAGCCTTGAGGCTGGGGGGGGGGTCCATTAACCAGCCTTGAGGATGGGGGGGTCCATTAAACCAGCCTTGAGGATGGGGGGGTCCATTAACCAGCCTTGAGGATGGGGGGGATCCATCAACCAGCCTTGAGGATGGGGGGGTCCATTAACCAGCCTTGAGGATGGGGGGGGGGGGGGGTCCATTAACCAGCCTTGAGGATGGGGGGGGGTCCATTAACCAGCCTCGAGGATGGGGGGGGTCCATTAACCAGCCTTGAGGATGGGGGGGTCCATTAACCAGCCTTGAGGATGGGGGGGTCCATTAACTAGCCTTGAGGATGGGGGGGTCCATTAACCAGCCTTGAGGATGGGGGGGGGGGTCCATTAACCAGCCTTGATGTTGGGGGGAGTCCATTAACCAGCCTTGATGTTGGGGGGGTCCATTAACCAGCCTTGAGGATGGGGGGGGGGTCCATTAACCAGCCTTGAGGATGGGGGGGGTCCATTAACTAGCCTTGAGGATGGGGGGGGGGGGTCCATTAACCAGCCTTGATGTTGGGGGGAGTCCATTAACCAGCCTTGATGTTGGGGGGGTCCATTAACCAGCCTTGAGGATGGGTGGGTCCATTAACCAGCCTTGAGGATGGGGAGGGGTCCATTAACCAGCCTTGATGTTGGGGGGGGTCCATTAACCAGCCTTGAGGAAGGGGAGGGGTCCATTAACCAGCCTTGATGTTGAGTGGGTCCATTAACCAGCCTTGAGGATGGGGGGGGGTCCATTAACCAGCCTTGAGGATGGGGGGGGGGGGGGGTCCATTAACCAGCCTTGAGGCTGGGGGGGGGGGTCCATTAACCAGCCTTGAGGATGGGGGGGTCCATTAAACCAGCCTTGAGGATGGGGGGGTCCATTAACCAGCCTTGAGGATGGGGGGGATCCATCAACCAGCCTTGAGGATGGGGGGGTCCATTAACCAGCCTTGAGGATGGGGGGGGGGGGGGTCCATTAACCAGCCTTGAGGATGGGGGGGGGTCCATTAACCAGCCTCGAGGATGGGGGGGGTCCATTAACCAGCCTTGAGGATGGGGGGGTCCATTAACCAGCCTTGAGGATGGGGGGGTCCATTAACTAGCCTTGAGGATGGGGGGGTCCATTAACCAGCCTTGAGGATGGGGGGGGGGGGGTCCATTAACCAGCCTTGATGTTGGGGGGAGTCCATTAACCAGCCTTGATGTTGGGGGGGTCCATTAACCAGCCTTGAGGATGGGGGGGATCCATTAACCAGCCTTGAGGATGGGGGGGTCCATTAACCAGCCTTGAGGATGGGGGGGGGTCCATTAACCAGCCTTGAGGATGGGGGGGGGTCCATTAACCAGCCTCGAGGATGGGGGGGGATCCATTAACCAGCCTTGATGTTGGGGGGAGTCCATTAACCAGCCTTGATGTTGGGGGGGTCCATTAACCAGCCTTGAGGATGGGGGGGATCCATTAACCAGCCTTGAGGATGGGGGGGTCCATTAACCAGCCTTGAGGATGGGGGGGGTCCATATTCAAATAAAAATACTTAGTCTGTATGTATGTATACTTAGTCTGTATGTATGTATACTTAGTCTGTATGTATGTATACTTAGTCTGTATGTTCACACACAAAGACACCCAGGGAGCGGCTTGCTAGAATGATTGCTTTTTAGATGGTGGTCTGCCTCGCCTAAAGGTTGCAGCTCTCTCGCTCCCTCTCTCTCTGTCTCTCGCTCTCTCTCTGTCTCTCTGTCTCTCTCTCACTCCCTCTCTCTCTCTCTCTGTCTCTGTCTCTCTCTCTCTCTCTGTGTCTCTCTGTCTCTCTTTCTCTCTCTCTCTCTCTGTCTCGCTCTCTCTCTGTGTCTCTCTGTCTCTGTCTTTCTCTCTCTCTCTCTCTCTCTCTCTCTCTCTCTCTCTCTCTCTCTCTCTCTCTCTCTCTCTCTCTCTCTCTCTCTGTGTCTCTCTGTCTCTGTCTTTCTCTCTCTGTCTCGATCTCTCTCTGTGTCTCTCTGTGTCTCTCTGTCTCTGTCTTTCTCTCTCGCTCGCTCTCTCTCAGGACATTTACTGATGAACAAGTCTGAACACTCCCACTATATTTACCTCCCTCTACAGTACCTGCAGAACTATTTTAACAGGTTCCTCTTAAAATAAACTATTCAAAACATTGATTGGTAGCAGCTATATAATATTTACTGTCCCCCAGTGTATTGATTGGTAGCAGCTATATCATATTTACTGTCCCCCAGTGTATTGATTGGTAGCAGCTATATCATATTTACTGTCCCCCAGTGTATTGATTGGTAGCATCTATATCATATTTACTGTCCCCCAGTGTATTGATTGGTAGCAGCTATATAATATTGACTGTCCCCCAGTGTATTGATTGGTAACAGCTATATCATATTGACTGTCCCCCAGTGTATTGATTGGTAGCAGCTATATCATATTTACTGTCTCTGGTGTTTAAATATTACAGTTACGTATTAGCTACTGGGAACTAAGTTTTGTCTTGTATCTTGAAAGAGGAGTCAAACTGAAAGCCTACAACACAAAGCCAAGTGGACAGGCTAACAGTTTGAGACATCCTTTTGATATCTGTCCTGACAAAATGTCTTGTTTGTGTTTTACAGAAAGGATTCACACGACCTGACTTTGCAGACGTGACAATCTAAAAAAGGGAACTCTCTCTTTCTGTCAAGTGGCTGGAAACGCATGTGAACACTTCAGTGATCAAGGACTGTCTGTAAAACTGAGAACAGCTCCTTGGGCTACTTCCTACTTCCTACTTCCTACTTACGCACGTTAGACGGACTACACTACAGAGTTAGACGGACTACACTACAGAGTTAGACGGACTACACTACAGAGTTAGACGGACTACACTCAGAGTTAGATGGACTACACTACAGAGTTAGATAGACTACACTACAGAGTTAGACGGACTACACTACAGAGTTAGATGGACTACACTACAGAGTTAGATAGACTACACTACAGAGTTAGACGGACTACACTACAGAGTTAGAAGGACTACACTACAGAGTTAGATGGACTACACTACAGAGTTAGAAGGACTACACTACAGAGTTAGACGGACTACACTACAGAGTTAGATGGACTACACTACAGAGTTAGAAGGACTACACTACAGAGTTAGATGGACTACACTACAGAGTTAGACGGACTACACTACAGAGTTAGACGGACTACACTACAGAGTTAGACGGACTACACTACAGAGTTAGAAGGACTACACTACAGAGTTAGACGGACTACACTACAGAGTTAGACGGACTACACTACAGAGTTAGACGGACTACACTACAGAGTTAGACGGACTACACTACAGAGTTAGACGGACTACACTACAGAGTTAGACGGACTACACTACAGAGTTAGACGGACTACACTACAGAGTTAGATGGACTACACTACAGAGTTAGAAGGACTACACTACAGAGTTAGATGGACTACACTACAGAGTTAGATGGACTACACTACAGAGTTAGACGGACTACACTACAGAGTTAGACGGACTACACTACAGAGTTAGACGGACTACACTACAGAGTTAGACGGACTACACTACAGAGTTAGACGGACTCTAAAGAAAGTGACAATAAAGATGGAACCTGTATAGGGACGACCTTGATGTTGTTCTATGATGAAAACGGATCCCCGCCTTTCCCCCATGTTTTAATGCCGTATGTATTCAATGCTGTATGTTTGAATGTTTTATGTTGAAATGCTGTATGGACTTTATGGTGATTTTAGGGACTCTTTTCTTTCTCTCAATGCAACAAAACATACAGCCGTAACCAATAACGCCATGACTTTTACAGTTTCTCCTGCCCCACCCAGAGATGGTTTGGCATCAATTCCCAAAGACTTCTGTGCTTCGTTATGTTAACCTGGTCCCAGATCTGTTTGTGCTGTCTCCACAACCCCTACTGGTCCCAGATCTGTTTATGCTGTCTCCACAACCCCTACTGGTCCCAGATCTGTTTATGCTGTCTCCACAACCCCTACTGGTCCCAGATCTGTTTGTGTTGTCTCCACAACCCCCTACTGGTCCCAGATCTGTTTGTGTTGTCTCCACAACCCCTACTGGTCCCAGATCTGTTTGTGTTGTCTCCACAACCCCTACTGGTCCCAGATCTGTTTGTGTTGTCTCCACAAACCCCCTACTGGTCCCAGATCTGTTTGTGTTGTCTCCACAACCCCTACTGGTCCCAGATCTGTTTGTGTTGTCTCCACAAACCCCCTACTGGTCCCAGATCTGTTTGTGTTGTCTCCACAACCCCTACTGGTCCCAGATCTGTTTGTGCTGTATAGCCAACTCCTATGGTCATTGTCACAAGACGGCACACAACAGATCTGGGACCAGTAGGGGGGTTGTGGAGACAACACAAACAGATCTGGGACCAGTAGGGGTTGTGGAGACAACACAAACAGATCTGGGACCAGTAGGGGTTGTGGAGACAACACAAACAGATCTGGGACCAGTAGGGGGTTTGTGGAGACAACACAAACAGATCTGGGACCAGGCCATCTACAGATAGCAGCTACTTTTATGGGATGGCTTGCTCTGTGGAATGAAACTATTCTCTTTTTATACCATCAATGGTGTTTTTACTAAGTGGTTGAATTATTCATGTTGTTCATTGTGTTTTTGTATTAGTTTTTTGGTGTTGTCTGGGGGTTTATTTCTCAGATAAAACCAGAGTATCACTGAGAGTTATAATGAGTTATAAACCAGAGTATCACTGAGTTATAAACCAGAGTATCACTGATAATTATAATGACTTATAAACCAGAGTATCACTGATAATTATAATGAGTTATAAACCAGAATATCACTGAGTTATAAACCAGAGTATCACTGAGTTATAAACCAGAGTATCACTGATAATTATAATGAGTTATAAACCAGAATATCACTGAGTTATAAACCAGAGTATCACTGAGTTATAATGAGTTATAAACCAGAGTATCACTGAGAGTTATAATGAGTTATAAACCAGAGTATCACTGAGAGTTATAATGAGTTATAAACCAGAGTATCACTGAGAGTTATAATGAGTTATAAACCAGAGTATCACTGAGAATTATAATGACTTAGAAACCAGAGTATCACTGAGAATTATAATGAGTTGTAAACCAGAGTATCACTGAGAGTTATAATGAGTTATAAACCAGAGTATCACTGAGAGTTACAATGAGTTATAAACCAGAGTATCACTGAGAGTTACAATGAGTCATAAATTAGAATTGAATGAATGTTTTTATGAATGTGTGGATTAAAACGGAACTACTGACACCTGCATGAATGTCCTGGAATTAAGATTCAGCTTTACAGAAACGTTATGAAGTAGCCTACACGTTGAATATAGATTTATAAATGGCTCCGTTCTTGTTTTCAACCACATTAGTAGTACAAGTTAAGATTTTTTGATTGATTTGTCATATCAAACTCCATGTCAAAGCATTGTTTTAAGTTGATCACTTGCCATAACATACTGTTTTTATTTTAAAGTCTGGGGTTTTGTCATGTATTTTCTGGATTAAGTCAACAAACGTAGTCCAACATTTATGTTTTCAAGGCTTTGGAGGAGGGGGGGGGGGGGGGGAGCATGCATTCGTTGTTATTCTCTATAAGAGAATGCTGTAATTTTATCTTAAGCTTAATGTAAATATAAAAGGTTTTGTAAACAGAGCATACAAGTGCACTGGGGTCCCAAGTGATTGACATCCTTGATAAAGATGAGTTAAACTAACTGTATAAAATACATCATTCAAATACGGAGCTATTATTTTATTATTTTATACTATACTAATACAACACCACTGGTAGGCGTGGCCAAAGAGCTCTGTTTTTCATGTCATCTGACCAAAACACTGGTTCCAATCCAAGTGCCAACGCTGTTTATCCAACTCCAGGAGTTCACATCTGTTGGATGACATGGAAATACAGCTCTTTGGCCACACATACACCAGCGGTATGTATATATATATATATATGCTTTGGCATCTAAATTAAAATGTGTGAGCAGAAAAGAACCCCATACCTACTGTAAAATATGGTGGTAGATCTTTGATGTTATGGGGATATTTTCCTTTCACTGGTTCTTGTTAAAAATCACAATTTTGCAATGGCCATCTCAGTTTCCCGGACTTGAAACACATTGAAAACCTGTTTTTGATTGGCCAAGATTGGCCAAGACCTGGCCAAGATAAAGCAAAGCAGTGCGACACATACAACAACACAGAGTTACACATGGAATAAACAAACGTACAGTCAATAACACAATAGAAAAAAGTCTATATACAGTGTGTGCAAATGGCGTGAGGAGGTAAGGCAATAAATCGGCAATAGTAGCGAAGTAATTACAATTTAGCAAATTAAACACTGGAGTGATAGATGTGCAGATGATGATGTGCAAGTTTAAATTGAAGAGGGCAGTCCATAAGCGCAGACGAAGGATATTAATGATCTGGAAAGATTCTGTATGGAGGAATTGGTCTAAGATCCCTCCCAATGTGTTCTCCAACTCATAAAACACTTTACAGAAAAGCTCAGCGCTGTTATCCTCGCACGGTGAGGTGTTGAAAGGTGTTGAAAACGGGTGTCAATAATTGTTTTATTACTTGTTAACAAAATCTGTTTGTCTGAGCAATTGTAGTAGTATACATTAATATAATTTCCCAAATTTTTGGATCATACAATATAGTATTTAAAAATATATATATTTTGTACAGTCATTTTTGCTCATCTTTATCAAGGGTGTCACTAATTGTGGACCGCACTGTATTTAAATAAGACCGTCCTCCTGAAAGGTGTTGTTCAAGTGTATTTTTGGTATTGATATATATATATTCAATGGGTAAATATAAAGCAAATTTATATATTTTAACTCTATTCTCTTAGTAAAGTATGCTCAAATAACATGAATGTTTAGAAAAAAAATATTTCATGCATCGACGTCTGATCTGCTGAGTCTATAATTGGACCATGATACTATTCTATACTCTGTCTACCATATGGAAAACATATATTTTTATTTTTACATCGTGCTTTTTAACTGTTCACTGCATATGTGTGTCAAATAAACAGCATATTTTATAACTAATAAAGACAAAGTCATTAAATGGGTTTTGTTATTGAGATTTCATATCTACCAGGGTCAGGAGTTTTTCTTGACTAAGTTACCTGACCAACAGTTGACCAAGTTACCTGACCAACAGTTGACCAAGTTACCTGACTAACAGTTGACCAAGTTGCCTGACTAACTGTTGACCAAGTTACCTGACTAACAGTTGACCAAGTTACCTGACCAACAGTTGACCAAGTTACCTGACCAATAGTTGACCAAGTTACCTGACCAACAGTTGACCAAGTTACCTGACTAACAGTTGACCAAGTTACCTGACCAACAGTTGACCAAGTTACCTGACCAACAGTTGACCAAGTTACCTGACCAAGAGTTGACCAAGTTACCTGACCAACAGTTGACCAAGTTACCTGACCAACAGTTGACCATATTACCTGACCAACAGTTGACCAAGTTACCTGACTAACAGTTGACCAAGTTACCTGACCAACAGTTGACCAAGTTACCTGACTAACAGTTGACCAAGTTACCTGACCAACAGTTGACCAAGTTACCTGACCAACAGTTGACCATATTACCTGACCAACAGTTGACCAAGTTACCTGAACAAAAGTTGACCAAGTTACCTGACCAACAGTTGACCAAGTTACCTGACCAACAGTTGACCAAGTTACCTGACCAAGAGTTGACCAGGTTACCTGACCAAGAGTTGACCAAGTTACCTGACCAACAGTTGACCAAGTTACCTGACCAACAGTTGACCATATTACCTGACCAACAGTTGACCAAGTTACCTGACTAACAGTTGACCAAGTTACCTGACCAACAGTTGACCAAGTTACCTGACTAACAGTTGACCAAGTTACCTGACCAACAGTTGACCAAGTTACCTGACCAACAGTTGACCAAGTTACCTGACCAACAGTTGACCATATTACCTGACCAACAGTTGACCAAGTTACCTGAACAACAGTTGACCAAGTTACCTGACCAACAGTTGACCAAGTTACCTGAACAACAGTTGACCAAGTTACCTGACCAACAGTTGACCAAGTTACCTGACCAAGAGTTGACCAAGTTACCTGACCAACAGTTGACCAAGTTACCTGACCAACAGTTGACCATATTACCTGACCAACAGTTGACCAAGTTACCTGACTAACAGTTGACCAAGTTACCTGACCAACAGTTGACCAAGTTACCTGACTAACAGTTGACCAAGTTACCTGACCAACAGTTGACCAAGTTACCTGACCAACAGTTGACCATATTACCTGACCAACAGTTGACCAAGTTACCTGAACAACAGTTGACCAAGTTACCTGACCAACAGTTGACCAAGTTACCTGACCAACAGTTGACCATATTACCTGACCAACAGTTGACCAAGTTACCTGAACAACAGTTGACCAAGTTACCTGACCAACAGTTGACCAAGTTACCTGACCAACAGTTGACCAAGTTACCTGACTAACAGTTGACCAAGTTTCCTGACCAACAGTTGACCATATTACCTGACCAACAGTTGACCAAGTTACCTGAACAACAGTTGACCAAGTTACCTGACCAACAGTTGACCAAGTTACCTGACCAACAGTTGACCAAGTTACCTGACCAACAGTTGACCAAGTTACCTGACCAAGAGATCAAGATCTATTTAGATTTATTAGAAACAGCCTCTGAAGACCAGGCTTGTGAGATTTATAAGGATGGCAATGAGTGACCATATTTAAAATATTATCAGTTTGGGCCCTAGTTTATCATGTTCAGGTCACGTGTTCAGGAAAAACGCCTGCTCTTTCATAACAGGATGAAGCTGCAATTGTGCGCCATGCAGAAGACTGGCAATAGCTGTGTTCGAAAGCATCAATTCTGACAGACTGACTGATCTACATATCAACTTGCATCCAAAATAATGGACTCATTATGATTTGTAGATCAGTGATTCTGCACATTGAGTAAAAGGGTTGCTCTCAAACACTACCTGTGAGTTTTCAGCCCTGTCCTTTTTGCATACTAGCTGGTGCTCAGAGAAAACGGAATTATACAGTTCCGACCTCTACTGGATTAACCTTTATATCTGGCCCAACCTTCTGGACTAACCTTTACATCTGGCCCAACCTTCTGGACTAACCTTTACATCTGGGCCAACCTTCTGGACTAACCTTTACATCTGGCCCAACCTTCTGGACTAACCTCTCATCTGGCCCAAACTACTGGACTAACCCTTATAGCTGGCCCAACCTACTGAACTAACCCTTATATCTGGCCCAACCTTCTGGACTAACCTTTACATCTGGCCCAACCTACTGGACTAACCCTTATATCTGGCCCAACCTACTGGACTAAACCTTATATCTGGCCCAACCTTCTGGACTAAACCTTATATCTGGCCCAACCTACTGAACTAACCTTTATATCTGGCCCAACCTACTGGACTAACCCTTATATCTGGCCCAACCTTCTGGACTAACCTTTACATCTGGCCCAACCTACTGGACTAACCCTTATATCTAGCCCAACCTACTGGACTAACCCTTATATCTGGCCAAACCTACTGGACTAACCTTTATATCAAATCAAATCAAATGTATTTATATAGCCCTTCTTACATCAGCTGATATCTCAAAGTGCTGTACAGAAACCCAGCCTAAAACCCCAAACAGCAAGCAATGCAGGTGTAGAAGCACGGTGGCTAGGAAAAACTCTCTAGAAAGACCAAAACCTAGGAAGAAACCTAGAGAGGAACCAGGCTATGAGGGGTGGCCAGTCCTCTTCTGGCTGTGCCGGGTGGAGATTATAACAGAATATGGCCAAGATGTTCAAATGTTCATAAATGACCAGCATGGTCAAATAATAATAATCACAGTAGTTGTCAAGGGTGCAGCAAGTCAGCACCTCAGGAGTAAATGTCAGTTGGCTTTTCATAGCCGATCATTAAGAGTATCTCTACCGCTCCTGCGGTCTCTAGAGAGTTGAAAACAGCAGGTCTGGGACAGGTAGCACGTCCGGTGAACAGGTCAGGGTTCCATAGCCGCAGGCAGAACAGTTGAAACTGGAGCAGCAGCACGGCCAGGTGGACTGGGGACAGCAAGGAGTCATCATGCCAGGTAGTCCTGAGGCATGGTCCAAGGGCTCAGGTCCTCCGAGAGAGAGAAAGAAAGAGAGAAAGAGAGAATTAGAGAGAGCATACTTAAATTCACACAGGACACCGGATAAGACAGGAGAAGTACTCCAGATATAACAAACTGACCCTAGCCCCCCGACACGTAAACTAATGCAGCATAAATACTGGAGGCTGAGACAGGAGGGATCAGGAGACACTGTGGCCCCATCCGATGATACCCCCGGACAGGGCCAAACAGGAAGGATATAACCCCACCCACTTTGCCAAAGCACAGCCCCCACACCACTAGAGGGATATCTTCAACCACCAACTTACCATCCTGAGACAAGGCCGAGTATAGCCCACAAAGATCTCCGCCACGGCACAACCCAAGGGGGGGCGCCAACCCATACAGGAAGATCACGTCAGTGACTCAACCCACTCAAGTGACGCACCCCTCCTAGGGACGGCATGAAAGAGCACCAGTAAGCCAGTGACTCAGCCCCTGTAATAGGGTTAGAGGCAGAGAATCCCAGTGGAGAGAGGGGAACCGGCCAGGCAGAGACAGCAAGGGCGGTTCGTTGCTCCAGAGCCTTTCCGTTCACCTTCACACTCCTGGGCCAGACTACACTCAATCATATGACCCACTGAAGAGATGAGTCTTCAGTAAAGACTTAAAAGTTGAGACCGAGTCTGCGTCTCTCACATGGGTAGGCAGACCATTCCATAAAAATTGAGATCTATAGGAGAAAGCCCTGCCTCCAGCTGTTTGCTTAGAAATTCTAGGGACAATTAGGAGGCCTGCGTCTTGTGACCGTAGCGTACGTGTAGGTATGTACGGCAGGACCAACTCGGAAAGATAGGTAGGAGCAAGCCCATGTAATGCTTTGTAGGTTAGCAGTAAAACCTTGAAATCAGCCCTTGCCTTAACAGGAAGCCAGTGTAGGGAGGCTAGCACTGGAGTAATATGATCAAATTTTTTGGTTCTAGTCAGGATTCTAGCAGCCGTATTTAGCACTAACTGAAGTTTATTTAGTGCTTTATCCGGGTAGCCGTAAAGTAGAGCATTGCAGTAGTCTAACCTAGAAGTAACAAAAGCATGGATGAATTTTTCTGCATAATTTTTGGACAGAAAGTTTCTGATTTTTGCAATGTTACGTAGATGGAAAAAAGCTGTCCTTGAAACAGTCTTGATTTGTGTCACGTTCTGACCTTTATTTCCTTTGTTTTGTCTTTATTTAGTATGGTCAGGGCGTGAGTTGGGGTGGGCAGTCTATGTTTGTATTTCTATGTTTTGCTATTTCTGTGTTTGGCCTGATATGGTTCTCAATCAGAGAAAGGTGTTTTGTGTTGTCTCTGATTGGGAACCATATTTAGGTAGCCTGTTTTGTGTTGGGTTTTGTGGGTGGTTGTTTTCAGTCTTTGTGTGTCTGCACCAGATAGAACTGTTTCGGTTGTCACTTTTGTTGTTTTGTATTTTGAGTGTTCACCTTTATTAAAACAAGATGAACAATTACCACGCTGCGCATTGGTCCTCCGATCCTTCTAACTTATCCTCCTCAGACGAGGAGGACGACAGCCGTTACAATATGTTCGTCAAAAGAGAGATCAGGGTCCAGAGTAACGCCGAGGTCCTTCACAGTTTTGTTTGAGACGACTTTACAACCATCAAGATTAATTGTCAGATTCAACAGAAGATCTCTTTGTTTCTTGGGACCTAGAACAAGCATCTCTGTTTTGTCCGAGTTTTATATCTGGCCAAACCTACTGAACAAACCCTTATATCTGATACAACCTAATGGACTAACCATTATATCTGGCCCAGCATACTGGACTAGCTATTATATCTGGCCCAACCTACTGAAATAGCTATTATATCTGGCCCAACCTACTGGATTAACCCTTATATCTGGCCCAACCTACTGGACTAACCTTTATATCTGTCCCAACCTAGTGGACTAACCCTTATATCTGGGCCAACCTACTGGACAAATAACCCTTATATCTGGCCCAACCTACTGGACTTTTATATCTGGCCCAACCTACTGGACAAATAACCCTTATATCTGGCCCAACCTACTGAAATAACCTTTATATCTGTCCCAACCTAGTGGACTAACCCTTATATCTGGCCCAACCTACTGGACAAATAACCCTTATATCTGGCCCAACCTACTGGACTAACCTTTATATCTGGCCCAACCTACTGGACAAATAACCCTTATATCTGGCCCAACCTACTGAACTAACCTTTATATCTGGCCCAACCTACTGGACAAATAACCCTTATATCTGGCCCAACCTACTGAAATAACCGTTATATCTGGCCCAACCTACTGGACTAACCCTTATATATGGCCCAACCTACTGAACTAACCTTCATATCTGGCCCAACCTACTGAACTAACCTTCATATCTGGCCCAACCTATTGGACTAACCCTTATATCTGGCCCAACCTATTGGACTAACCCTTATATCTGGCCCAACCTACTGAACTAACCTTTAAATCTGGCCCAACCTACTGGACAAATAACCCTTATATCTGGCCCAACCTACTGGACTAACCTTCATATCTGGCCCAACCTATTGGCCCAACCCTTATATCTGGCCCAACCTTCTGGACTAACCCTTATATCTGGCCCAACCTACTGAACTAACCTTTATCTTGCCCAAACCTACTGGACAAATAACCCTTATATCTGGCCCACACTACTGGACTACCTTTATATCTGTCCCAACCTACTGAACTAACCTTTATATCTGGCCCAACCTACTGAACAAATAACCCTTATATCTGGCCCAACCTACTGAACTAACCCTTATATCTGGCCCAACCTACTGTACAAATAACCTTTATATCTGGCCCAACCTAGTGGACTAACCCTTATATCTGGCCCAACCTACTGAAATAATCTTTTATATCTGG